>NC_067121.1:12168404-12468404 GCF_021347895.1 Acanthochromis polyacanthus
TACAATGGGCTAGAATTAAGGGTTTAGACTGGTCTCCCCAAAGTTCTAACTTAAAACCTGTCAAGAATCTGTGGATTGTGATGAAAACCCAAATCTGTCAGAGAGCCATCAAATTTAGTTTAGCTGCATCAATTCTGTCAAGGGGAATAGTGAAAGATACACCGAGTAGCTTGACAGAGGCTTATGGACAGCTACCAAAAGCAAAAATGGCCAAAGGGCATTTATCCAAATGTTAAAAATCCTGTATGTATATTTTGATTTAGATTTTGTCATATTTCCAGAAGATGTGTAATAAATCTATAAAATAGTTTTGTTTTTGTTTTTTACAGAAACACGTCTTTTAATGATAGCAACATAAAAAAAAATTAAGCAGTCATTGAAAACTCAAGACTAGCATGATAGACATGGTCTTTACACCTACTGTACTACAAACGTCACAAACCAAAGTGATGGACAAACTGATGACTAATGGATTTATTACACTTCACCCGAGACTCAAAACTACAAAACTCATTTCACTATAAGGATATTTTCGTGTGGACTAACTGAATTTACATCTTCTAGCATGGCTAAAAGCCAAACACTAAATGCTACCAGTCCGCAAACATGCCTAATGTTAATTACTGTTTAAAGGATTTTTTTTTTGTTTATTTCTACCTGCTGCGCTTACCATGCCAATAACAATGCCATGAGTGTGCTCCTAACTTTGCACTCTGTTATGGAGATTTGAGAAATTTAGGAGTCGTGTAAATGTATTCCTGTGGCTTTCAAAACAACATTTAGACGTGAATCATCTTAAATGTGTTTTTAAACCTGGTTAAAACTAAAGACTTCAACCAGATTAATTTGAATTTGGCACAGATGATGAGAATCAAATCAAAAACAGGATGTCCTGAAAGTTAACATACCCATGCTCACTGCTTTGCTTTGTCAGACTGGGAAACTCTTCCTGCTGTTTACACTTTGGTTTGTATGACTCCTTGATTTTTCAAATCTTTGCAAGAAAGACAAAATGCAAAGTCAGCATCACACTCAGAGCCACAATCTATTAGTGGGAAACAAAGTGAGTTAAAATAAACCAGAATGATCATTTAACAAAGGTACTGTATCTCCATGTATATATATCAGTGGATGCTCAGCAGCATGCTAACCACAGACTGTATACATATATTGTAGCGTTCCTCTAAGTGATGCTACGAGACATTTCTCAACTTTTCATGGATTTTATTAACATCTTAACACAAGCTACTGTAGGCCGTAGCCAACGCCAGCGACACAACAACAGGGTCTAACCTCAGCTCTCATCCTGTGTTTTTCCGCCAAAAAAAACCTCTCTCACACACGCAAGAATATGTCCACAATAACGATAATCTCACTCTTTCCCAGCCGGTGCCTTCACTGACCTCACGTAACTCCATAACTCCTCAACTGTCTTTAACTTAACATATTTCTAACATGAAATTCAGTCCGTTACAATATATATATATATAAGATGGATGTAGTCTTCAGGCCTGAAAAGACCATGATGCTAACTGCCAAGTGTCAAACTCGAGGCATCACAACAACAGTCAACAATATAATGAGTGATTCCATGTCCATCTTTTATGTACAGTCTATGATGCTAACAGTAGCTCAAAAGACAAGTTGGAGCTGAAGCTAATGGAGCTGTTGGTGGTTGTTGGACATATTAAAAATGTTGACTTGTTCAGAATGTACTATGAGAGACACAAACACAAAATTTCATGGCAAACCAGCCAATAGTTTGTAGGACTTTATTTATTTATTTATTTTAACCAAACCCTGGCATAGACCCTAAACCAGCTGGGGGAACTATGTTTCATCTGACCTCGGAATGCCCTCGGGATCCCCCAGGGCCCTGGATACGTGGAAGAAAAGGGATGGATAGATGAAATGAGAATGCAAAAATTCATTAAGCCTACTCTTCTGGTGATCTGGAACTGCATCCAGTAGGTGTTGAGACATTTTTGAACGGACCAGAGTGGTGAACTTACCCACATTACCATCCAAAAAGACTAAACATACATTTTGCTGCATTTTTATACTGTTTCTAAAAATTTAGCTATTTGGACACAGTGACTAGTGATATGTTTGGAAGAGAAAGTTGAGGCCCTGAACACACGACCACCAAACCTACTGTCAAGCACGGTGGTGGTAATATTATGCTCCTGGATAACTGGAAGAAATGGGTGGATGAATGGAGTGGAGAAGACTCTGAACCCCAAGAAAACCAAATCTACCATAAAGCATGGTAGTGGTAGTATTTTGTTCCCAGATAAATGGATGGATGGATGGATGGACATAGCAAAAATCCAGTAGGTTTCGTCCTGTGGTGGCCAAAGCAGTGAACAGACCAACCCTACCGTCCATAAAGCCTTACTGCCGGCATGCTCCATAGATATCCCGCTACTTTTATATCTACATCATTGTGTTCACTGCACTTGTATTTAAAAATTCTCCTGAATAAAAGCACATTATACTCACATATACACAGTAATCACGTGGTCTTTATTCAGGGAAGCGTCATTGTTTTTCTGCTGTCTTTTGTTTCCTAGTCATTGTCCTGTTTCTCTTTGCTGTGCACATATACGCCACCACACTGCTTACTTTATCAAACAGTTCAGACATGCAGAACAAACAGAACATCAGTCAGTGTGCATGGATTAACCCTGCAGTTTGTTTGATTAAGGATCACTGTTAGTTGAACCTGTTTTAAACTGAAAATCCTTTAGTAGCTTCTCAAAGGAAGAATTTATCCCAAAGCATCTACCAGAATTAGTTTTTCATAAATACTGCATAATTCTGTGTTTTAGAGATGTATGGTTCAGATGTCTTTTAGCTGAACTTGAGAGTGAAGGGATGTTGGATAACATTTGAAAATATGAAGGTAGAAAATTAATATAGAATGACATTTGGCCTTCAGTAGAAAGTCAGTGCTTAGACATTGACCTGCTGCTGGAAATTCTTCTATCAAATTTTCAATAGATCTCCAACTGCAAAAGAGAAAATACAATTCATAGTTAAACCTTCTTTTTAATGTACATTAAAAGAAGGTTTAACTGAGGTTTCTGCCTGATGGGGCATTATTCTCATTGTTTGTAAAGGGGTGTCTTTTGGGAAATCAGTTTTTCCATTGTGCTCAGTTTCTGCTGTCAAGCAGGCGGATATTGTCTTCTAAAGAAAGCTGGGAAGGACAAAAGAAATTTGATCGGGCTTTGCTCTCGGCAAAGACACACTCAGGAGGGTTTAAATATAATTTCAGGGACTTTTGTGGCAAAATCAGAGAGAAACACAAAATGTATTCACTGTATATGTTATACACTTACAGACCACTGAGCTGAATACATTTAAGAATTCATCCTATTTCACTCTCAGTTTATTTGTCTGCTGTGGAAATATCAGATGCTGCCCTTTGTTTGGTTGTTGTTTCTGTAGTGTAGTCTTTGGTCATTTTGCATTTAAGCTACAAACCCAGGATGAGCAGATGAACAACAAACAACATTACGAAACAAAGTAAGAACTGCTTTTGGGAAAACTGAAGACAGAAACAACATAACTAGCCAGACAGGAATGTTCAGTCAAGACATCACTTGGCATACAGGCACCAAACAGTCCAGTTTGTCTCTGCGACACAGTGTCATTAACTTGTGACACCAGTTTGTCTATTGTGTTTAGCAAAGACGCATCACATTCCATGCTGTTACAATGAAGTTTTCTCACGAACTGCCAACCGAGAGTTTCATAATAAAAAAAAAAACAAGTTAATCTTACTGAAAAATATCATAAAACTTGCTCTGATAATAGTTTGGACTTTAAAACTTTAGCAAAATGTATTTCTCTTTTAAAACATATGCTGTCCAAATGCATTTATTCAGCACTTTGAGTGTGCTACGTTTGAAATCCCTTCCTTTTGTTTATGAAAAAGATCTGCTGTTATTCAAGTTAATCGTCTTATAATCTCAGTTATACTCACAGTTTTCATTTGAACAGTAAAATCTCTGTAGTCTGAATTTACCTTCATATGTAAGTTTATATCACTTCAATTCAATCCAGACTAAATATTGACTTTGATGTCCCCTGTTTATTTGTGGATGACAGCATTCAATAACTTAAACTTTGAGCTGAAATCAGTCATTTAAAAAAACTCCAGACGGAAGTGCATTGTACGGAAACAAACATTTTTCCCCTCAGGAGTCACAAGGCTCATTTTTGAGAAGGTGCCTCAGTGACGTGAATAAAAAAGGAAGTGCAGCAGGTAAGGAGTCAGACAGGTGTGCTTTTATGGCCCCGCCCCTTCAGGATGCTGCAACAAAGCTCCTCCCCCTTCCTGCATCACCTGTACTGCTGAGCATCAGTGCTGACGTCCGCTGATTTAAATCGTTCCCACAAGGATCAAACGCACTCAGACGAGCAGAAACAGCTGAACAGCAAACATTCAGCACTTAAGACTCACAGCATCAAGTAAGTCTCTCAGATATTTATACTTGGATTCTCCCGGATAGTTGCCTTTAATCTTTTGTTTGTTTGTTTTTTGTTTTTGGATTTTAATTAATTTATAAAGGCTGAATAAGTTCATTTTTAGAATTTTAGTAAATGTGAAAAGATTATCTATTACATCATACAGAATATGATTATTTAATAACGTTGGTTTTCCATGAAATAGTCTGAAAGCATCCTGAAATACTGGTTTTGTTTTTGAATTTCAGGCATTTAATTTTCCTCAAAAGCCTCAGAAAGATGCCAAAATGATGTATTTAACAGTATTTATTCTATATACACTACCAGTCAAAAGTTTGGACACACCTTCTCATTCAAAGATTTTTAATTATTTGCATTATTTTCGACATTGTAGATTAATACTAAAGATTAACACATTTTGTGTTCAGTATTATTATACAGTGTATAAATAACAAAATAAAAACCATTGAGTGAGAAGGTGTGTTCAAACTTTTGGCAACTTTTTGGCAGTGTATGTTTCAGTGTGCAGGATAATAGTAGTTTTTGTGAGTTTATATAGAATGTTTTTGTGCTTTTTTACTAGTATTGTATGGACATGTGTATAAAGCAATAGTTTTGTTTTCTGTACAGGCCAGTCTTAATCTTTTCACTGAACCAAATCTTAGCTGAATTACAATCATGAATTGTGCTGACATGAATAATTACAACAAATTAAAATACTAGAAATCCTATAATACTATGAACAACTATTTAAAAGTAAATTTTGTGTCTGTTTATTTTTTATTTACTCTTTGCTGTGTATTTTTTGTGCCTTCCTGGCAGGAATGAAGCAAGCATTTATCCTACTGATCTCCATTGTGGTGGTTTTTGTGGCGCCAGATGCCCAAGGAACAGCTCACCTGTCATTTTCAAACACAACAGTAAGTTTCAATTGAAATGAATCCTCTCAGCATGTCGTACCATAATACCACTGTGACCACCTGTACCCATACACTGTACATCTACAAGTCAACATGAATTTTAGATTAAAAAGATAACGCTATAAGTGGTCTCTGAATTGATATTTAAAATAAATACTTACCATCTACAGTAAAATTGAGTTTTAAATAGCACTAGATTAGTTTGATTCTGTATTGTTTTAACATATTATACAAATGTCCCAGTTTTCCTTGGAGAACATTAAATATTTAAAGTATTTATTTTGGGTTCAAAACTATAATTATGATTCTTCTTAGTTTGTATTTATTTTAACGTGTCCATCTCCAGAGTTTGGACTTCTATGGATGCTTTTATATTTATATATATATTTGTTGAATTGATAATGTCTTTTCCATTACCCAATTTTGTTCAGTTTAAAGGCATAATTTATTATACCAGCTCTTATTCTCAACTGGATTCAGGTCAGGGCTCTGACTTGACAAGTCATACCACTAACTTTGTTGTCTTAAACCAACTTCAAGTGGTAACCCTTAGATTTATGCACTGGCTCATTGTCTTGCCGGAAACAAATCTTTTCTCAAGATTCAGTTCTCTATGAGATTGCATTCAGATTGTCCTCCAGGATTTTCCTATACTTTGCTGCATTCTTTTCATCTTCTACCTTTGACAGCCTACCAGGGTCTCCTGTTGAGAAGCATCCCAATATCATGATGCTGCCACCACCATGCCTCATCGTGTGGATGGTGTGTGCGTGATGGGCAATGTTTTGTGTCACCAAAAATAGCGTCAAGTCTGAAGGTCAAAAAACTGCATTTCAGGCCAAAGAACCTTCTCCTGCATGCCTTTTTGGGAAATTCCACTGATTGAATATGAGCTCCCCCCCCCAAAACTGCTTTCTCTTTGCCACTCTCCCAATAAAACTTGACAGGTGGATTTGTGAATTTGTAACTGACATTGCTTTGACAAAAAGAGTCTTTTTTTTTGTAAAACAATGTTCAAAACCTTGAATGTTGAAAGCCATAATATTCAACATAAATTTACCAAAGGGAGTAAAAATGAGCAGAACAACTTTGTAAAAATGATGGCAGTTCCCTTTAATTCCAGCCAGCACCAGTTGTGCTTGATGTCTACATTTTTACTCATGAAAAAAATCAGACGATCAGCTCAAAGTTATGACTCATTTAAATGTGTTTGTCTGCAGTAGAGGTAAAATCAAAGAAAATATCAGCTGTTATAAAGTGTTTACTCATAGGTGGAGGCTGTTACCTGTCCTGTGATTTTAAGTATGATTGTGTGTCTACCAGGCGAACGTCACTCGGGCAGGTTGTGGAAGCACTGTGCTGTGTGTGGATACACCAAGGGGTTGTGACCCTTCAACAAACAACACTTGCCTGTTTGCAGCTGTGAATGGCACTGCTGTAATGGCTCCAAATGGCACCAATCTGACTGTCCAACTGAGTGGAACAAGCAATAATAACAGCTTCATCGCATTTGCACTCACTGCAAATGCATCTGAGGTACAGCACACAAAAAATACTTTATTTTTTCAGACCCTTTGTGTAACAAGACAAAATACAATCATCAAATAAAGTCACTATTTGACTTATGTATTTCTTAAGTGACTTAGCTTAGATGTAGGCAGAGGTGAAGACACAGACAGAACAAGAAAGACTTGAATCTCAACTATTGTCTGTACCGCTTCATAAGATCACTGACTTATTTCCATCTTTGTTATTCTGAACTTAACCTCTTTGTTCATTTTAAGGATCCGTGTAAACCTTTCACCACTACGTCTTTTCTCAGGGTAACTCCACGGTTTTCATCTGTGGAAGGAACAATACGGAATTCTTCTTCCGGACAATGCTGAGAAACAACACCAGTGAAATCTCACTGCAACAGAGAGGGGAGGACTCAACTTTTCTTACACTAAATACTGTATTTATTGTTTCTTCATACAGGAAACAAACCTCATGTAAATCATACAAATTACACCAGTAATCAAATACACAGACTCTGCAAACTGTTCAATAAAGATTGTATTTCAGTCTTAGTTGCACTCTCAGGTGTCAGGTGTCCAGATTTGTGGTCAACGTCCTTAAACAGGTACCAAACTCTTTAGATTTATCCTTAAAATCATCCAAAACTTCAACATAATGTTCCAATTCAAATAAAGAAAAGCAATTTTTATCCAAACATCACAAATGTCTGCAATTAAAATGAAGCAAAGCTTTCCTCCCAAAGGGTTAGATTATCAAATTAAATATTAATTTGTTTAGCTTAACATTGCTGTAATTTTACATCAACATATCTGACGTCATGTCACATTACCTTTTCAGAATGTGACAGGAATACAAACTCGACAACAGACAGAAGGATCCAGTGTGTGTTTACCATCCCCGGAAGTGAACGCCACCATGTCGAGGAGCGCGGTAACCACCTTTGTCGTCCTACTTTTGACTGGAGAGGTAAACGAAAGTAAGTGAACAAACTTGACCACAGTCTGTACACTATAACCTTTTATCTGAATGTTTATCCATGTAAGTAGGACCATATCTGATATGTTACTAGTACAGATACCAAGACAGTGCTGTGTAGAACTGAAGAATACATTATTTCTAAATGCCATTTCGTTCTGCTTCTTAGAGACTCACCAACACATTTGTCAATGTTTTATTCTTCAGCTGCTCTTGGGAACATCACAGTCAACGTGACCACCGCCGCTCTGAACCTCCTCGACCCCTCCAGCAACCTGAACTCTGTCAAGTCACACAACACCAGTCAACTCTATATCTGCAATATTACACATGAAACTAACACATACACCACCACAATCGACTAAAGGTATGACTCGTTTAAATGTGTTCTGTCTGCAGTCAGGGCTAAAATAGGGGCAGAAAATACCAGCCAGTTTAAAAGTGTTTAGACATGACTGGAGGCTGTTACCTGTCCTTGATTTTAAGTATGATTGTGTGTCTACCAGGCGAACGTCACTCGGGCAGGTTGTGGAGAGACTAAACTGTGTGTGGAGGACACCAGAGGATTGTGACCCTTCAACAAAACAACACTTGCCTGTTTACATCTGTGAATGGCACTGCTGGAACGGCTCCAAATGGCACACGCTGACTTTTGACTGAGTGCATCAGGCAGTGGGGATCGCTACGTTGCAGTGGCACTCACTGCAAATGCATGCTGAGGTAGAGCACACAAAAATACCTTCACTTTATGTAAAGTTCAGCTCAGACCCTGTGTGTAGCACAGCAAAATAGATTCATTAAACAGAACATGATCACAGAATATTACAAACAGTTATAATGTTCCTGTGTAAAGAGCAATGCAAAACAATTAACAAATAATAAATAGTCGTATCTTTTGGTCAGATTTAAGATTTCTTTGTGACATAGACAGGTTCATTGTAGCAATTTACTGTCACATTCCTTTTAGCAGGGATATCTGTCAAATATTTGAGTTGTATATACTTAACTGACATTTAGTCAGTTTAGATGTTGGTTCAAACATATACTGAATATACTAATAGAATTAGACTTGACATTGATAGGAAAGCTCCTCATAAACCTCTGCCTGCCATAATCTGTCTCTCGCTGGTCCCAGCATAATCAATGGTGAGCCAACTGGCATCGTAAAATTACATAAAAATCAAAAACAAAATGGTACAGTAAAAGTTGTTTCACCAAATTTTAACTATTTGTTCCCTTCTAAACTAATATTCAGTTAATTTCAGTTTCAAGTTACTGAGACAGTAACTATACAAATTTAAACTGTTCTAGCTTAAAAAGCTAACGAGCTAGCATTTGGTAGGAAACGGGCAAATAATAGCCATGTTAAACAATTAGAGTATAAGTTGGTTCAGCAGCATTGTCAATTGTTCCCTTTCTAAAATAATATGCAGTTAAGTCAAGTTCAACATTACGATGATAGTAATTATGCAAATTTAAACCGTTCTAGCTAGCAAAGCTAATGAGGTAGTGCTTGCTTAAAAACTGGCAATAATAACTACACGTAAAACAAGCTGAACAAGATTTTATAACCAAATGCTTGACTATTTGTACCTTTCTCAATTGATATTCTGTTAGGTTTAGTTCATCATTGCAGAGGTAGCAATTAAAAAAATTTAAACTGTTTGAGCTAGTAAAGCTAATGAGCTAGCACTTGCTGAAAACTCACAAAATTGAGTAAGTTAAAACCAAACAAGTGGAATATTCACTTTAGTTACCTTCAACGTGCTCACATAAAGATTGATGAACAGACCTGACTGACTGGAATATGCAAAATAGTTCCAACAAGGGTTTGATCATCAGGCTGAGTCTTTGACTTAGTCACAGCTGAAACAGTAGTTGAATTTAACCTGTGTTCATTTTAAGGAAACCATCTTAACCTTTCACCACTACTTCTTTCCTCAGGGTACCAGTATGCTTTATGTCTGTGGTAGAAACAACACAGCTAGTGGAGTCAATGGGACATTCTTCTTCCTGACAGCGCAGAGAAACAACACCAACCAAATGATCACTATCATGAGCAGGGTGAGGCCTCAACTTCACTTATGATAAATTTTGTATTTAATGCATTCTTCATACAAGAAACAAACTTCATGTAAATCATACAAATTACACCAGTAATGAAATACACAGAATCTGCAAACTGTTCAGTCAATATTGTATTTTCAGTTTTAGCTGCAGTCTCAGGGTGGTAATGTTAAGTGTCCCACATTTTGTGGTCACTGTGCTTAACCATGCTACCAAAGCTCTCCAGATTCATTCTTGAAATCATTCAAAGCACACAAAAGTATGTAATTAAAATGAAGCCAAAGCCCCCGACCCTCCCCCCCCACCGCCCCCAAAGGGTTAGATTGCAAATTAAAATATTTAATTTGATTAGTTTAACTTTTTTTTTCACATCAACATATCTGACTTCATGTCACATTACCTTTTTCAGAATATGACAACAATGCAAAACACGACAACAGTAACAAAGATCCAGTGTGTGTTTGACGTCCCCGGAGTGAACGCCTCCAGGTCGAGGACCGAGGACACCACCTTCGTTCTCCTACTTGGGTCTGGAATGGTAAACGGAAGTAAGTGAACAAACATGAGCACAGACTGTACACTGTAACCTTTACTGAATGTTTATCCATGTAAAGTAGGACCATATCTGATATGTTACTAGTACAGATACAAGACAGTTGCTGTGTAGAACTGTAATTAAGAAGAATGAAATTATCTCTAAATGCCATTTCGTTCTGCTTCTAGAGACTCACACCACATTTGTCAATGTTTTTATTTTTCAGGTGATCTTGGGAACTTCACAGTCAACGTGACCACCGCCGCTCTGAACCTCATCGACCCCACCAGCAACCTGAACACCAACACCACCTCCTCTGTAAGTCACACAACACCAGTCACACTCTATATCTGCAATATTACACATGAAAACAAATATATACACAACCTCAATCAGCTAAAAGTTATGACTCATTCAAATGTGTTCTGTCTGCAGTCAGGGCTAAAAAATAGGGGCAGAAAATACCAGCCATTTAAAAGTGTTTAGACATGACTGGAGGCTGTTACCTGTCCTGTGATTTTAAGTATGTTTGTGTGTCTACCAGTTGAACATCACTCGGACAGGTTGTGGAGAGACTAAACTGTGTGTGGAGGTACCAGAGGATTGTGACCCTTCAACAAACAACACTTGCCTGTTTACATCTGTGATGGTCAACACAACGAATGGCACAACGTTCAGTTTTGAACTGAGTGGATCAAGCAGTGGGGATGGCTATGTTGGAGTGGCACTCGGTGCAACTGCATCTGAGGTAGAGCACACAAAAATACCTTCACTTTTATGTAAAGTTTAGATCAGATCCTTTGTGTTGCATGGCAAAATAGATTCATTAAACAAAAGTGGAGATATTTTTCACAGAATATTTCAAACAGTATAAGGTTCCTGTGTTAAGAGGAAGGAAAACATTTTACCTAATTAATGACATTTAATGGTAATATTAACAATAACCAACAAAGGACAAGAGCAAGTGGCTAATATCAAAATTAACTATAAATAAACAAAATTAGAGCACAAGTTGTTCACCAAGTGTTTAACTGTTTGTTCCTTCTTAGTAAACATTCAGTTAGATTCAGTTCAACATTACTGAGACAGTAATTATACAAATTTAAATGTTACTAGCTACAAGGGTAACAAATTAATATTTGTTAACAACTGGCAGGATTAACTGTAAGTAAAGGATACTTTTCACTAGTTGTTCACCAAATATTTGACTATTTGTGCCTTTCTCAACTAACACTAATTCAAGTTCAGTTCATCATTACAGAGGTAGAAATTATACAAATATAAACAGTTTTAACTAGAAAAGTTAATGAGATAGCATTTCCTGAAAACTAGCAAAATTAAGTAAATATAAAACAAGGAAAGTGCAATAATCACTAGAATTTTTTTTTTTTTTGCAGAGTTGGACCAATTGCTCATGCATTCTTTAAAATAAAATTTGGATTTAATTTTAGCAACAATATTGCCAAACATTAGACTTTATTTGTGGATTTTTAAGAACAAACTTTTACCAACAGGTCTGTGTTTAAAAATGACACTAATGACACAAATGTCTTGTGTATAAACTAACAATATTTAAACTTGTTGGGGTTAATTCATAGTGGCAATCCTATTTCCCACTGGAAAGAATTGTGCTTCAATGGTTGTTTTTAAAATATGCTATATTAAAGAACAATGAATGGACCTGACTGACTTGAATATGGTTGATAGTCCCAACAAGGTTTTGTCCTAAGACTATTTGAGACTTAATCACAGCTAAGACAGTACATTTTCACCCAGATTAAAAGTAATGGAGAGTTCACTTAACTGCTATGTAATACTAAGGTAGATTGATAACTACATCCCAACAGGCACACGTGCCTCTGTAGTAATGTCCATGTAACCACAAGAGTTACATCGACTTGTCTCTTTATTCATTTCCTTTACTGGTCTCTGTCAATAGTGACTCACCCAAATGCAAAACATCTGCTGTAATGTGACATAGACATGTGACAGAACAAGAAAGGCTGGTATCTCAACTGTTGTCTGGACTGTTTCAGACTATAGGAATTTATTCCATGTTTGTGATGTTAAATTCACCATCAGAATTCACTTTGAGGAATCCATCTTAACCTTTCAACCACTTCATCTTTCCTCAGGTACCAGTACGCTTTATGTCTGTGGTAGAAATGGCACAACTAATGGAGTCAATGGGACGTTCTTCTTCCTGACAGTGGAGATAAAACAACACCACACGGAAACGCTCACTTGTCATTAATGGGGTGAGGCCTCAACTTCACTTAGAATAAATACTGCATTTATTGCATTCTTCATACAGAAAAACAAACTTCATGTAAATCATACAAATAAACCAGTAATCAGATACACAGACTCTGGCAAAACTGTTCAGTCAAGACTGTATTTTCAGTTTTGTTGCATTCTCAGAGTGGCAATGTGAAGTATCTAATTTGTGGTCACTGTGCTTAAACATGCTACAAAGCTCTCCAGAATTATGCTTAAAATGATCCAAAACACACAAATGTCTGGAACTCAAATGAAGCAAAACTTTTTTTTCTCCCAAAGGGAGATAATATTTAATTTGCTTAGCGTAACTTTGCTGTTTTTCACATCAACATATCTGACTTCATGCCACATTACATTTCAGAGCGGCAACAGGACTACAAAACCTGACAACAGATACAAAGATCCAGTGTGCGTTTGACATCCCCGGAGTCGCACCGAGGAACGCGAACACCACCTTGTCCTCCAACTTGGGTCTGGAAATGTAACCGGAGGTAAGTGGACAAACACGAGCACAAACTGTACACTATAACCTTTACTCAATGTTGTCCATGTAAAATAGACCCACATATAATGCTGGTACAGATGCCAAGACAGTTGCTGTCTACAACTGTAAATCAAAAAAAAAATTGAAAAAAGATTGAACTGCTCTCTAAATGCCATTTCATTCTGATTCTTAGCAACTACCTACACATTTGACAATTTTTCATTCTTCAGGTAATCTTGGGTCCTTCAACGCCAGTGTGATCACTCCTCCTCTGACCTGGCCGACCCAGCCAGCAACGTTAACCCCACCAACACCAACTCCGTAATTTACCAGCACCAGTCATACTCTATATCTGCAATATTACACATGCAAAAACCACAATCAGCTAAAAGTTCATGACTCATTAAATGTGTTCATGTCTGCAGTCAGGGCTAAAAAAAAAAAAAGAGGGCAGAAAATACCAGCCATTTAAAAGTGTTTAGACATGACTGGAGGCTGTTACCTGTCCTTTAATATTAAGCATGTTTGTATGTCTACCAGGTGAACATCAATCGGACAGGTTGTGGAACCACTAAACTGTGTGTGGAGACACCAGAGGATTGTGACCCTTCAACAAACAACACTTGCCTGTTTACATCTGTGGATGGCACTGCTGGAACGGCTCCAAATGGCACAACGCTGAGTTTTGAACTGAGTGGAACAAGCAGTGGGGATCGCTACGTTGGAGTGGCACTCACTGCAAATGCATCTGAGGTAGAGCACACAAAAATACCTTCACTTTTATGTAAAGTTCAGCTCAGACCTTTTGTGTTCCTTTCTTAGAAAGGAAATTTAATTTTGAGCAACGATATTGACCAAATACTGAACATCTTTGCACATTTTGAAGTTCCAACAAGTCTGTCTATTTGAATATCTATATCACAGTTGAGATAGTATAATTTCACCCAGAATAAAAGTAATGGAGAGTTCACATATGTGCTATGTAATACTAAGGTTAATGATAACTACATCCATACGGCATCAGCATCCCCTGTGGTAACCATGTAACCATCAAAGGAGCATTGACTTGTCTCTTTATTCATTCCTTTATTGGTCTCTGTCAATAGTGACTCACCCAAATGCAAACATCTGCTGAAACATGACATAGACATGTGACATTAATGGTCTTATTATGTAATTTATTGAGTTTATTAAGGCTTCCTGAGTGACACGATTGACTAGTGTGTTTTTATTTTAAAAATTGTCTGTGAAGACATAGACAGAACAAGAAAAGCTGGAATCTCAACTGTTGTCTGGACTGTTTCAGAACTAGAGTGATTTATTTCCATGTTTGTGATGTTAAATTTCACCTCTGAGTTCACTTTAAGGAAACCATTTTAACCATTCAAAACTTCTTCTTTCGTCAGGGTACCGGTATGCTTTATGTCTGCGGTAGAAACGGCACAACTAATGGAGTCAATGGACGTTCTTCTTCCTGACAGTGCAGAGAAAACAACACCAACGGAGACCTCCACTGTCATGAACGTGGTGAGACCTCAACTTCACTTAAAATAAATATTGTATTTATTGCATTCTTCATACTAGAAACAAACTTCATGTAAATCATACAAATTACACCAGTAATGAAATACACAGGCTCTGCAAACTGTTCAGTCAAGATTGTATTTTCAGTTTTAGCTGCAGTCTCAGGGTGGCAATGTCAAGTATCTAGATTTTGTGGTCCACTGTGCTTAAACATGCTACCAAAGCTCTACAGATTCATTCTTAAAATCATCCAAAACACACAAATGCCTGTAATTCAACTTTACGTGACATTAAATTTCAGACAGCAACAGGAATACAAAACCTGACAACAGACGCAAAGATCCAGTGTGTGTTTGACGTCCCTGGAGTGAACGCCTCCAGGTCGAGGAACGCGGAAACCACCTTCGTCCTCCAACTTGGGTCTGGAATGGTAAACGGAAGTAAGTGACAAACACAGACTGTACACTGTAACCTTCACTGATTATTTATCTATGTAAATAGTTCCACATATGATATGTTACTGGCACAGATGTTCATGACAGTTACTGCCAACAACTGTAAATTTAAAAAAAAGAAGAATGAACTGCTTTCTAAATGCTGTTTCATTCTGATCTTAGTGACTCACCTACACATTTGGGAATGTTTCATTCTTCAGGTACTCTCGGGCCCTTCATCGCCAACGTGACCACCACCGCTCTGAACCTCCTCGATCCAACCAGCAACCTGAACACCACCATGTCAGGGGCAAACAGAGCCCTTCTCCCTCAGGGTAAATAACACGTTGCCATTTCATATTCAAAATGCAAGCCTTAGGGCTTTCTTTTGGGAATCTGGCCAATCCTGCAACCAAACACTATGACTGCCATTAATATATAAAATCAGGTAGTTGGAGTCACACAGGTCCACATTAAGCAAACTCCCTGTTAATTGTTACTTGATTCGCTCATTGTCCTCAAAGTTGTAAAAAACACAATTTAGGGTCATAACTGTAGAAGTAATTTTGGGAAATGCTGACAGTCTTTTCAGTTCCCTCAAATAGATGTGGAAGTTTCTCTGGAGCTTTCAGAGTGAAGTTTTCTAGCAGTGGTGGAAACTGTAGATAAACAATTGTAAAATCTGCCTTTTAAGAAATCTGATGAGGTTTAAAGCTACAGAACTGTTGTTCAAGTCAATTCTCCGGAAGTATCTTTTTTTGTTTGGTGGCTATAACAAAAACAATATAACCAACAAATTTATTCCTCACTTTTCTGTCACTGCTGTTAATTCAGCAATAATGTTTTGCTTGTATTACTGTTTTTATGTAAGAAATGATAAAAACAAACAAAAAAACAAAATGCAATACATAATGATGATCCTTGTTGTCAGCTGTTTCTTTTATGACTGCATTCTGTGCAGCTTACTTGCAAAATGCAGAAACCCTGATAGATGTTTTCTGACAAATGCCCTTTCCGTCATTTTCCCTGCCAGCTTTGCCGCTGCTGCTGAGCATCTTTGTCCTTTCCATCCTGAAGACAGCCTGAGACAGTCCATAGACGAAGCTGAGACCCAATGAAGACACAATGATGACACGTTTGAGTGTCATAGTGTTTTAAATGTGTTTTTGCAGAACTTAAAATTATTTAAAGGATCTTTGTGCACCATGTTTGTACCTGATAACTACTTTGAGCTGAAGAATCTAATGACGTTCAGTTTGAAACAACCTTTTCTTGTTTTTGTGATCAAATGTTTTCTTATTTTTTTGTTGTCTCCCCAGTTTTTAAACACATTCCCTCTGACACCACAGCAGCATCTACAAATAGAAATTTCCAGACTTGGGTGTAACAAGTTTGAGCCGATATCGGCAGTAAACCACAGCCGCCAACGTTAGATTAAGAGACGCACAACCCAGCTCAGGATTGTTACCTTGTTTTGATGTGCATGGAATGTGACTGTAAACTATCTGTTGAGCGGATGACAGTGCATTTAACCTAAAAATACCAATAAAACTTATAAATAATCCTGTTTGTGGCATCGCATTGTTGACTCCTGTGATAAAACTGCACCTCCTGCGATGTCATCAAAACTAGGCCAATCTGACACCACAGTCTGGTGCTGAGGAGGCTGGGAAGAAGCTTGACTTAAAGCAGTTTTGTTTGGTTTACTCCTTTGCAAATATAATATTGGACTGAACTGTGCTGAGAACGAACATAACCAAAAACACACCTTGCAAGAAAATGTGTGTACTCACATGGACATGACTGTATATGTGAGTACATGTACAGTCAAGGACATAGTATATTATGAAATCAGCTGCATTTTTTGTTGTGCTCATTGTAGTTTTCAGGTAATACAACTTTAGTGCTACCAGGCATTGAAATTAACAAGAAATTGAAGAAAATAAAGGTGGTTTAAATTTTTTTTCCTTGACTGTACAAACCAGCTCATCGACATTCACTCCAAAAGTTGTTTCCAAAGTTCCAGAGCAGTGTCAGTTTAGATTAACGAATGGTAGAAAATGTATCAGGCACTATCTTCAATATTCGATTCAACTTTTCTGTTAGTATCACTTCTAAATCAAAAATTTCACTGGTGGTTTCCAAAACAAGGAATTCAAAGGCTTTGCTTTAGTTTAATAATATTATGAGAGGTTTTTCTCACACTTTTCTGATCATTTATAAATTAATTGATAAATGATAAATGGCACATATTTTATTAACCTCAGCCTTACATGCAATAAGCTGAAAGATCTGTTGTCGGACACTGTTCAAGAAATATTTTCTCACCTAAACTTGAAGTTGGATAATATAGTAGCTGAAGGAATTGATTCAAACTGCTGCAGCAACATGGCACAGATTTCACAGATTTTCTATGGAGTTCAGATCTGGTGAGCTGGTTGACCAGTCTAGCACTGTAATGCCATGGTCAATGAACTATTTGATAATGGTTTTGACAGATGTGGCGAGATGCCAGGTCCCGCAGGAAGACAAAATTCTATCTCCAAAAAAACCCCAAAACTCTTCAGCAGACAGAAGCGTGCAGTGCTCCAGAATCTCCTGTGAGATGGCTGCATTGATTTTGGATTTGATTATGCAAGTGGACTAACACCAGATATGGCACCCCAAATCATCACTGACTGTGGAAACTTCACACTGGACTTCAAGGAACTTTCATCCTGTAACTCTCCAGTCTTCCTTCAGCACTGGGACCTTGATTTCCAAAAGAGGTGGAAAATTTACTTTAGCAACAGACCAGTTTTTAACTCTACTCAGCCCAGGTAAGACACTTCTTATGTTGCTGGGTGTTCAGGAGTTGCTTGACAACAGGAATTCGGCACCTGTGGCTCATTTCCTGGACACATTTGGTCGTTCTGGATGTTCTGGCTCCCGCTTGGCTTTTCTTGACCGTCATCTCAAGCAAAGACTTGAGATGACAGGCTTTGATACAGCACTCAATGAACAGCAGCCTTTTCAGCTTTTGAGTCTTATCCTCCTCGTGAATGGTGTCAGTGACTGTCTTCTGGAGAGCTGTCAAATCAGCAGTCTTCTTAAGACTGTTTGTGTGTACTGAAAAAGATTGAGAATTTTGAGTTAATTAGATGATTAGAACTTTTCTTAAGGACTGTGTCAAGGGGCCCTTCAATGGCATCTCTGAAATCTTCTATTATTTTCACATTGATTTTGGGGAGTTCATGAGCTGTGAGTTGTTCAAGTAAAAAACAAAAGGCTTGACATATTTCAGTTTGTGTACTGACAATAGAACATATACATATTTTTTACTTTGTGAATGTCTGATAAAAAATACTGAAAATCATCCACCATATTCTAATTATATGAGATGCACTTTTCACCCTAATGTGTTTTAGGATTTGATTGTTTTGTATTACTTTTCACATCTTCGTGTGCTGCCAAATTGGTGATCATCCATGCATCGACACACCACTTTATCTTCATTAGAGTCGCAGGGGGGTGGAGCCTATCCCAGCTGACTTGGGCAAAGGTAGGGTACACCCTGGACATATCGTCAGTCTGTTGCAGGGCTACATATAGGCTGAATCCCAAACCGCCCCCTACACACTCCCCCTCCACTACCGAGTGTCACTCCAAAAGAAGTCACACTCGCAGCTGTGGAGGGCACCTGTTATTGAAGGGGGAGGGTATAAATACGATCGTCAGGAATGGGACGCCCTGTCGCCTCACCGGAAAACAGAAGACGTCATCGCCATGGTAACACAAAGACGCCTACTGTCATGGCTGTAGCGCTGTGGCACAGGTTGCAACTAACAAGGATCGCTGCTGCTTCCAGAAGACGAAAGCGTCCCACTTTTTTTCACTCACATGTTTTCCAATCCTATTATCTGGCATTTCAAATCCAACAAATGAATAAATGAATAAATGAATTCTGTCAGTTGTGTTCAAATTTTAAGGTGTCAGGGGGTGCACAATTAAATCAAACGTCAGCAGAGAAGAAGATTTGTTTCTTTTGATTTATCTTTTTACACCACTCTTTTTGTGATGTTCTGTCAGTGTGAAAAAGGCGTGGGAGAAATAAAGGACACATGTGGAACTCACATCAATATGTTTGTTTCCTCCTCCATTTCGATGTTGCACTTCCTGAAAAAGTTGTCCAGAGTGAGCATCGATGCAGACTCGCTATTTAAGGGCTGAACAGTCCACTCTCCCTCCGCACTACGCGGTTTGGGACGGCCCTTAATATGGAGGACCCTCCGCGGGAACGCGCAAACGGAGGGGTAGTGTGTAGGGATAGTGTGTAGGGGGCGGTTTGGGATTCAGCCATACAGACAAACAATCACTCTCGCATTCACACCTACAGGCAGTTTAGAATAATCAACTAACCTCAGCATATTTTTGGACTGTGGGAGGAAGCCGGAGTGCCCGGAGAAAACCTACACATGCACAGGGAGAAGATGCAAACTCCATGCAGAAAGATCTGGGGCAAGCTGGGATGTGAACCAGCAATCTTCTAGCTGCAAGGCACAAGTGCTAACTACCATGCCACTGTGCAGTCAAACTGGTGACCATATTTTATTTATTTGCAGGTCTGTACAGGTTCCAGTATGTTCAGTTCTCACGATCACTGTAAAAAACAATTCCAGTGTTCAACAGTACAACAAAGACGAGCCCTTGGACAATCACAACTGCAGTAAACTTTCATTATCTGCCAACACCTGAAATGTCGCACATCCACTCCAGCCAGTTATGCAGGTTGAGCTCTGTTCAGAGATGAGGGCTGTTTCCAGACTCATCAGTTTTATTATCTCAACACCTGCTGTTTTGCTCTTTAAACACATCTGAATAACCTGAGGTCTTTGTAATCACTCCAAGTTGTTTGTCAGCCTGACTTGATTATCTTCACTGTAAGCCAAAGCTAGAAAATCAACCTCAAACGTAAAAAACTATACACAAGTGGGAGGAAAAAAAAACATAAGTATGCACTGCATTTTAATATTTTATTGCAATTTATTCCTTTACAGTTGAACTGAAACTGGATAGTATAAAAAAAACTGACATTAACATACAGACAAGTTCAAACTCACTGATGAGGAAAAACAAACACACTGAAAATTTAAAACGTTCTTCTGGAGCTGAATTTTCCATCCCGGCATTTAAGACATGTCCGTCGAGCTGTCGTCTCTGAGAACATCCACAGTTCATGTTCCTGCCTTCACCTGAAGACAAGCAATGAAATACACAAACCTACAGCTAGTTCTTCCTGTTACAGTGATACCGGACGACAGGCAAAAAAGTTCACCAAAAGAAAAAGAAAGAGAGGGGACAATGTTTGAACAGCGTGTGCGCACCATGCTTGTGTGTGTGTCTGTGTGCACGTTCGCTTTTCTATCTACCACATGAGTGTTAAAACAAGAGTCCGAGTTCGCTGCATGCGTCGCCGTCGTCCTATGAGTCCTCATCGCCGTTCACGCTGTCGGCATCGTCGTCTCCCTCCACGTGCTCCCCTTCCTCCTCCTCTTCCTCCTCCTCCTCCTCCCCCCTCTCTTGACTCTTCACCTACACAGTTTGGGTGCAACAGATGGTTTAAAGCTGAAGTGCAGGAATTTTACACCTAAACTCACGTCCGCAACATTCAAGTACATGGACTCCATCAGCGCAAACGAACTCTTTGTAAACTGCCTGGCCCAAAAAAAAAAAGTCATCTGGATTTAACTAAGTAAATAGATAAGACCCTCCAAATGGATAATTACTGTTTGGGTGATTATGTTTCAGCTAGGAGCAAGTTATTTAACTATGACACAATGAGAAGCTGTCGTCATGGAAAAGATGTCAATCACTCTAAGAAGGGTCAAATTACTGGCCTGCATCAAGCAAAGAAAACTAAGGAGATTTCTGAAACTATTAAAATGAGGTTAAGAACCGTCCAACGCATTATTAAACCTGGAAGGATAGTGGTAAACTATAATCTTCCAGGAAGAAATGTGGCCAGAAAAAAACAAAACATGAATGATAGTCATCGGCAAGCACTTAAATGTTTGGTGAAATAAAAATACATAAATAAATCAACAGTACAAACTTAAGGTAATGTTCAACAGTGAATGTAAGGATTTCCACACACACAATGTAAAGGGAACTCAAAGGAGCATCAGAGTAAGAAGAGGGCCAGATGAAGTGATGCACTCATCATGGCCAGTAATTCAAATAAATTTTGGTTGACGACTAAATCGATGAACAGACATATATGTGAACTTAAACAAAAAAAATGTTTGTTTCATTTATATGCATCTGCATTTGTCATCTGTATATTATATTCACAGATTATTGCAAACAAAGTGCAGTTATCTTTAATATTTTAAGATTTTTTGTAAAAAGAAAAGAAAAGAAAAAGCACATTTAATGTTTTGAAAAGTGGTCTAGTTTGGGATGGCTACACCGTTTGCCGGTACCAGGACCATCGTAGCTAACATTAGCTCTGGTGCTAACAGCAACATGTTTTGCATTGAGGGGATACCGTCAGGCTTGAAGTGCTGCAGTGACCAGAAAACTCTTTCTTACACAATTTGCACACAACCACACTTTCATCCAAGTTGCCATTGCCAAGTTTTTTAAAAGAAAATTTTCTGCCTGACAAGCTCAATTTAGTCTCGTCTTCCTTCACTGTTGACCAAACTTTCTTGTGCACTGACATCACTCAGTGTGTCCTGTGTACCTTCTTCATGGTTAACAAACAGACTTTAGGTGCATTATCGCCACCTTCTGGACTGGAGTGTGCATCAGTGTTACCAGTGTGCCAGAAATTTGTGCACAAGTATGCTTGTCTTTTTTAGATCAGTCTTTGAAATTTGCCTTATATTTTTTCTCAATTTTTGTATAGTATTAACACTTATTTCTGCACTGTGACCGGCTGAGAGAAACCTCATTTTGTTTAACGGTTAACTACCTACAATGCTGAATGACTTGGTTCTCTAATTTCAATTAAGTTGAAATTAGAGAACCGAGAAAGATGCGATTAAATGCGTTATTTTTTTAACGTGTCATTTTTTTCTGTAATTAATCCACTGAAGTAAACTTGTTAAAGTCCCAGCCCCAAAAATTTGTGGAATAAAACCTGATTCTTTTAAAACCGTGATGCCATGAAAATAGTTAGAAAATCACCTCTCAGGGCCAACAACTGCTCAATTCACCAAATTAGCAATATATCTGCTTGTACTCACGTTGACACAAATTAATTGAGTCATTTATCACATTCATGAAGCCTGGAGCTTCCAATGTTTATAACCTGCAGTTTTTTCAAATTTGTTCTCACCTCTTCCTCCTCCAGCAGGTCTCCCTCCTCTCCTTCCTCTTCCTCCTCTTCTTCCTCCTCCTCTTCCTCCGAGTCATTCAAGTCCTGGCTCTCTCTGTCTCTCTTTACCCCATCATCCTTCTTGTTGCTCGGGTGAGGAGGTGAAGTTACCTCTCCCGGCTCTGTTTTTATGCTCTTAGCTTCTGCCAGACATGAAGGAACATTCATAAACAATCATATGCTCTATTTAATGAGGTTAAAGGATGCACTCGAGAAAGAAACTGCAGCTCTGAAGGTTTCTGCAGTTAAAGAGCAATAAAAGCAGGTCTAAATTCATAGTAGGATTCCAGCTTTGAGGTCATTCTGTACTATACAGCGTCCTACAGTTACATACTGTTGCATTTATCGGCTGCCATTACAAACATGCGATTTCCTTCTTACCCGACTTCTTGCTGTGGTCCTTCTCCATGCGCTCCAGGCTTTCCAGCAGGTCGTCCACTTTGCTTTTGATTTGGGTCAACTCGCGCTTGATGGTCTGCAGCTCGTCCGCTTTCACTGGAGAGAAAATGAAGGTAGGAGGTCAGCTATAAAGACATCTGAATGCTTTGTCTTCATACACATATTTTCCAAAACTAACCGATTCGTCAGCAAGTCATCGTCTTCCACATGTCGGAAAAAACAGGAAAATGCTCCTCACGACGGCTTTAAACTGCACATTTTGGTCAAAAACTCAAATTTTCAATATGACGGGCTCAGGAAGAAAACTATGACATCCTAATTCCGACATACAATTAAATGTGCAGCAGTTTTTTAAGGTTAACTTCATTTAGGTGTTACCTATTTGAGGATTTTGTCAGAATTGTTGCATTGCTTTCTTTTTATTATTGGGCATGCAATATCCAAAAACTAATTCACTGGTTTGAAGATAAACCAATAGCAAATAAAGCAGACTGGGTGCAATTGGAACTTTCATCATGCCAACACGACATGGGCTCAGTGATTTGTGCGGCCCTGCCCCTCCTTAGCAAAAATCTAAGTCCAAATACAATAGTTAATCATACAATAAGAATTTGGGCTCAGTTTAGAAAACATTTCGGGCTACAGAGACCTTCTATTTTTTTCACCTGTCAAGTCAAACCACATGTTCACCCCTTCCTGTACTGATCCTGCATTTAACCTATGGTCTAACAAAGGGATTAAGTCAATTTGTAATTTGTATACAGATGACATATTTATGTCTTTCTCGCAACTGTCCCAAACCTATGACTTGCCTAAGAACCATGTCTTCCGTTACTTACAAGTTAGGAGCTTTGTACAAAAAACTTTTAGCTCATTTCCAAATAAGCCTATAAAGTCGTGCATTGAAAATATTCTTGAATTGAATTCAGACAGGAAAGGACTAGTTGCCCATATCTACAATCTCATCCACAGTATTAATCCACGCTCCACTGAACACCTAAGGAAGGCCTGGGATTCAGACCTGGGAGTAGTTCTGAGAGTTGATCAGTGGGACTCCATCTTAAATTTGATACATACATCATCTACATCTGCCAAGCATGCTTTAATTCAACTGAAGGTGGTGTGCAGAGCTCACTTTACAAGGGCCAGGTTGGCGAAGATCTATCCAAACACTAATCCATTATGCCCCCGATGTAGAGGTCAGCCAGCAGACCTAATACACATGTTTTGGTTGTGTCCAAACCTTTCCACCTTTTGGGAAAGTATCTTCAAAGCTTTTAGTGAGATGTTTGGAACCAGCTAACTCCTGATCCAATCTGTGCCCTCTTTGGTCTGATGCCTGAGGAATCTCGAACTGCCTTACCAATTAAAGCTTGCGTTGTCATAGCTTTTACCACACTCCTTGTGAGGCATTTGATCCTTTTCAGATGGAAACAACAGGCTCCTCCATCTTTCTCTCACTGGATAAATGATGTCATGTACTTTTTAAAACTAGAGAAAATCAGCTGTACACTTAACCCTTTAAGCTTCAGTCAATTCCAGCCGTTTTCAGTACAAAAAAAATCGCTAATATTCTATTTAAAAAAAAAAAATGACAAAAATACAGGGAATATGGACGCACATCGCGAGGTGCATTTCCTTGAAAACGACCGATTCGTGGATTTTATACCGACTTCAGGACATGTTTTGGACAAAATAGTTTACTGGCTTGTGTTGTCTGGATGTAAAAGGTTGGATTATGGCCGTTTTTTGTGGAATCTTTTTTCTGTGTGTAATAATGAACCCGGAAATGTGAGTCGCGCTGTGTGCGTTGAAGCCGTGTATAGAGAACGGATGGATGAATATTTGTTTTTGTCGGACAAATGTGTTTTTCTCACCCGCTGTGGTAATCGCATCTGAAAGTGGTTTATACCGGCGGATTCATGAGAATCTAAGCTTTCCATCGGTGTATAGTGTTTGTATAATCGGGTTTGCAGCCGTCGGACATTCTTGAAATTCCTATGCAAATTAGTAGGTGTACCGCCGGCGGTACACCTACGACGCACTGAAGCGTAAAGGGTTAAAGGATCTTCTCAATCTTTTCTCAAAACATGGAGACCCTTTCTTGACTTTTATGACTCCTTGCAAGAGCCCCTTGACAATGAATAAGGTGAGATCTACTTATTTTATCTCAGCAGTGAGAACACCCCCCTCAGTTTTCCCCTTCCTCTTCTCTTCTGTCTTCCCTTTTATTTTCTCTCTCAAATTTATTTTTTAAATTTATCCATCTGGCATTTTAGCCGCTCTATTTTTGCTTTCTTTTCCTTAGTTGTGTTTTATTACTCCTCAAATGTGCTTTACATCATGTAAACCTAGGGGTGGGTGGGTAGCATAGAGGGATGGGAATGGTGAATTTATTATTTCCATTGTATTTGCTGAACAATGCTCTGCTACATTCCGGGGATGAGTGTATTAATTGAAGTGATTTGCATTTGTTCTGTCGTTTATGTCTTTATGGGAAAATAATTGTAAAAAACCAATAGAACATATTTACAAAAAAAAAAAAAAAAAAAAAAAAAGGATTTGTTGCACTGCTTTTGGGTCATTCCATCTGAAATCTCCACATTTTTAGAGCGACTTGTGTCTGATTTTCGTACTTTACTGATGTTTTGTACTGACTGACATGCAACTAAATATGGTTTTACTAGCTGACTTCTGCATTATCAATTTATTTGGTTAATCTGTGCTCAAAGATGCGCCTTGTCAATTTTTTTTGTTTGATCTACTTTGCAGATGCCGAATCAACAACAGGAGAAACTTCCTGAGTTACTGTTGTCCATGTGCAGAAAAATGTGCTGAAAGTGGACAAAGATGAGTAATTTTAACAAAAAAAAATAACACACACACGCGCATATATATATATATATATATATATATATATATATATGCGTGTGTGTGTGTGTGGTGTGTGTGTGTGTGTGTCTCTCTCAGGGTAGAGACTGCGATTTGGTAGAATTGGAGTCTCTACCAGTAGAGATTGCGATTGGAGTCTCTACCAGTAGAAACTCCAATTCAGTTCAAGTTGCATATTGGTGCAGCTCTGAACTAAAGTTACACTTCAGTTATAAACCAAAAATATCAATATTTAATGGCATTTCTGGTTTGCGTCCACTTGATTCTAGTATAATTGTTCTTGGTTATTGATAAGATAAATAGCATAATAGCACTATATGTTATTTCCAATAGGCGTGGTCTCACTGTATAATTCTTGAGCAGCTCACCTAGTTCAAAGTGAGGATGTTTAGATATCATAAGTAAAAGCCATTCATGGAATAATGTCACCACAACAGTTTGAAAGGAAACATCCGACACCTGCATATAGTGCTATTATGCAACTTGAACTGAATTGGAGTTTCTACTGGTAGAGATTACAATCGCAATCTCTACTGGTAGAAACTCCAATTCTACCAAATCGCAGTCTCTACCCTGACATATATACAGTGCCTTGTGAAAGTATTCGGCCCCCTTGAACTTTTCAACGTTTCGCCACATTTCAGTCTTCAAACATAAAGATATAAAATTTTAATTTTTGTCAAGAATCAACAACAAGTGGGACACAATCGTGAAGTGGAATGAAATTTATTGGATATTTTATACTTTAACAAATAAAAAACTGAAAAGTGGGGTGTGCAATATTATTCGGCCCCTTTACTTTCAGTGCAGCAAACTCACTCCAGAAGTTCAGTGAGGATCTCTGAATGATCCAATGTTGTCCTAAATGACTGATGATGATAAATAGAATCCACCTGTGTGTAATCAAGTCTCCGTATAAATCCACCTGCTCTGTGATAGTCTCAGGGTTCTGTTTAAAGTGCAGAGAGCATCATGAAGACCAAGGAACACACCAGGCAGGTCCGAGATACTGTTGTGGAGAAGTTTAAAGCCGGATTTGGACGCAAAAAGATTTCCCAAGCTTTAAACATCTCAAGGAGCACTGTGCAAGCAATCATATTGAAATGGAAGGAGTATCAGACCACTGCAAATCTACCAAGACCCGGCCGTCCCTCTAAACTTTCACCTGGAACAAGGAGAAGACTGATCAGAGATGCAGCCAAGAGGCCCATGATCACTCTGGATGAACTGCAGAGATCTACAGCTGAGGTGGGAGAGTCTGTCCATAGGACAACAATCAGTCGTACACTGCACAAATCTGGCCTTTATGGAAGAATGGCAAGAAGAAAGCCATTTCTCAAAGATATCCATCAAAAGTCTCGTTTGAAGTTTGCCACAAGCCACCTGGGAGACACACCAAACGTGGAAGAAGGTGCTCTGGTCAGATGAAACCAAAATCCAACTTTTTGGCCACAATGCAAAACGATATGTTTGGCGTGAAAGCAACACAGCTCATCACCCTGAACACACCATCCCCACTGTCAAACATGGTGGTGGCAGCCTCATGGTTTGGGCCTGCTTTTCTTCAGCAGGGACAGGGAAGATGGTTAAAATTGATGGGAAGATGAATGGAGCCAAATACAGGACCATTCTGGAAGAAAACCTGTTGGAGTCTGCAAAAGACCTGAGACTGGGACAGAGATTTATCTTCCAACAGGACAATGATCCAAAACATAAAGCCAAATCTACAATGGAATGGTTCACAAATAAACGTATCCAGGTGTTAGAATGGCCAAGTCAAAGTCCAGACCTGAATCCAATCGAGAATCTGTGGGCAGAGCTGAAGACTGCTGTTCACAAACGCTCTCCATCCAACCTCACTGAGCTCGAGCTGTTTTGCAAGGAAGAATGGGCATGAATTTCAGTCTCTCGATGTGTAAAACTGATAGAGACATACCCCAAGCGACTTGCAGCTGTAATTGCAGCAAAAGGTGGTGCTACAAAGTATTAATGCAAGGGGGCCGAATAATATTGCACGCCCCACTTTTCAGGTTTTTATTTGTTAAAAAAGTTTAAAATATCCAATAAATTTCGTTCCACTTCACGATTGTGTCCCACTTGTTGATTCTTGACAAAAAATTAAAATTTTATATATTTATGTTTGAAGCCTGAAATGTGGCGAAACGTTGAAAAGTTCAAGGGGGCCGAATACTTTCACAAGGCACTGTATATACACACACAACCAGGCAAAAGTTTGGACTCACCCTTAATTTTCCCGTATTTTTGTCAAAACAGCCCAATTAAGAGCTAACTTTAGCAATGTGTTATTTCTAATTATTGCAAGAACATTCATGAGTATGCTATGAACAAAATTTAATCAAGTATGGCACTCAAGTAGGGATATTTCTAAGCATTTATTAATGAAAGCATTACTAGAAGGTTTAGGTAGCAACATTACCCTATCTTTTGTTTGGTTAAAACACTTAAAATATCTTTACAAAGGGTTGCATGTCCCCAGTAATAACTATGCCGTCCCAATAGAATGTTTTTCACACCTTGATTCACAGTTCTTTACTCTGTTCACAAATATTTTGTGTTACCTTTTTGAGTTGATATTAAAAACTGACAATTTCTGGAAAGAAGAATGTCTTTAGCCAATTTGAAAATGATCTAAATCTGAAGCAGCACAAAAATGGCCAGAAAACCTCAGTTAAGCAAAGGAAAAAAGGATTTAAATTCAGGTTTTGAAAAAAGAAGGCTATTCTACAAGACAAATTGCTCAGAAAGTTAAAGTCTCACAAAGTAGAAAATTTTACAGATATTGTTTTAAATATCCAAAGTTTGGGACATAAAGCTTCAAGCAAATACAAAATGGTTGAGCAGAAAGCCCCTGATGATTGAGACAGAATAAGTACTACTGTGTCACAGATGGATTTATAACTTCATGAAGGAGGCGGAATTATGTGATGATCGGCGTTGGTTTGTCTGTCTCTGTCTGTTAGCAACATTACTCAAAAACAAACTAATAAATCTGGATGAAATTTGAATAAATTTTAGCAGTGATGCGGCTTATAGTCTGGATCCATGGACTTGTTAAAGATTTCTGTATCATTGCGAGATGGCGGCACATGTCACTGTAACTATGACAACAAGTGAATGCTACGTCAGCTGCCTGCTGACAATCACAATCATACTACAAATCCACTGCTGCAGACTTAATGGGACTTATTTGTCCAACATTATACAAGAAGCCATTAATGAAATTGTGGGGGTGTTTTTAAGTCCCATCAATTCTCGCCACCTGCTACATAACGTACACACACACACACACACATATATATATATATATATATATATATATATATATGCGTATAACACACGCCTGTGCTCAGCGCAACGTCCTTTTGTTTGTAGGCATATCTATACTAAATGGCCACATTCTATGGTGCCGTGATTTCTGCCACAAATTTTTTCAAAGTTTCAGTCACCGGAAACATTATGATTGAGCAGCTTTGGCGGAGTACTGCGCTCTCTGAATGCTTTTCTTGTTTCAGTTGAATGAAGAGAACTCGCAAAACAGGAATTTCATGGCTCAGGGTAACCACTGTGTTTCTGCTGTGTATATGACAATAAAGTTCTTGAGTTCTGAGTGCTTTTCTTGTGTTTGTGAATATTTTCCTGTGATCGGTTCTCAAGAAAGAACTATCTGATTAAATATTTATTCTGTATCCATCACATCTTCCAACATATTAAATGCACCTTTATCACTGTACTTCAACCATTTAACCACAAAGTAAAGACCAACCTCTTCAGAAGAGGATAAAGTGCATCTGGATCATTTATCAAATAAATTAATAAACATTTACTCAAACTAATCAATCAGTGCTCACAGTAAACATTTAATTACTGCCAGCCAGTGAGCGCTTCCCATATTTTCGTTCACACATTCAAACTGGTGTAGCTGCCTTCAAGCCAGTATTTAACACTTTCACTCAAGTGACTCAACAGAAAACCAGGCCAGTGTTGGAGACAGAGGACGAAGAGCGAGTTGGCATAAAGATCTGCAATGTGATATGGGCGAGAAAAGAATCTGACACTCCCAAGAGAAACAAGGTCAACATTTATCATCTAGAATGCAGTCGAAAAGTTCACATAAAGAAAGTTTGCACACACAACAGTCAACAGTGTTGGGCATGATACTTTTAAAAAATAATTAGTTATAGTTACGAGCTACTTCTCCCAAAAAGTAACCGAGTTAGTAACAGAATTACTCCACTATCAAAGTAGCCAGTTACCTGGGAAAGTAGCGATAGTGTTACTTTTCTTTTTTTTTTAACTTTAAATACATCTAATAATTTGGTTTATTTTCCCAAATAGATTTCACAAGCCAGTTGCATAAAGTTAGATATTCTAATTCTCCAAATTCCCTTTTCTTGGCATTCATCTTAGCTACTCGGCATCTATGTATTTAGAAAATTTCTTTCTGCATGGCGGACCGGCACCTTCTCTCTCCCGGTATTTTGCCAATGAGGGCTCCCGTTATCAAATGTTGATAATGCGAGCACGTTCTCAACAACATACCTGCCTATCATTCCGATCAGTTCAGTCTGTCTCAAAAGCTTTTGTGTAGCTGGAGCAGAAAAATCTAGCTTTTGCTGCTTTGACGGTGTGGCTCCGTGCCCTTTGTTAGCAAAGCAACAGTGTCAACAGTGTTTTTGGCCATTAGTTTTGTGAACATGCTTGTTCAGATTAGACTAAACATGTTTAGATTAGAGTTGCTTACAACGGACGTGGACAAACACTTCACTCTGGGACATACTGTAGGCTTCACATGTACGCTCTTGCCTATTGTCTGTACTTCCACTTTGAAAACGCCAACTTTTCCTCCAGACTCGCCACTGGTGCAGCTTACCTCTGCTAGTTTGGGTGTGTGTGTATAAACTGAACACTGCCTCCGATTGGCTGACCATGAAAGCACACTCTACCTTAGCCAATCATCACTTAACCCTCGCTACCCTAAAAATGCTCTGGAGCGGAAATCGTGTTGCGCCGCTGTAATCAAAACAAAGCAGGAAAATGAAGCGTCGAGGAGTCTCCCTTTAAACTTGTGCTCAAAGTGCAGATTTTGAACTTTCTACCAGTTTTTGAATCATTTTGATCGGCCAAGTAAAACCAGAGATATGATCAATAATTACCGCCACATTTTTCACCGAACTTCACCAGAGCTATTTCCAGCGTCTTTTATGCACGACGAAACTTTGAACTTTGGACAGAGTCCTCTCCGCTGAAAGCATCTGGTGAGAAACACAGACTCCTGGAGTGATGCTTGGTGTAGGAAGGAAAATGTGGACCACATTTTCACAAACCTGGCGTTCTCTGGAGTAAAAACGCGAACTAGATTTCCCCAAAGGTGACTAACAAACTTGGAACTGAGTGACAGAGACGCTCTGACGGGACCGGCCGCACAGACACGCCCCCAGTCTCTGTGTTCATAGTAAGAGAGTGGAATATTCTAGAAATACACAGAGGAGAGATGGCCAAAGTGCAGATTTGGAACTTTCTATCATTTTTTTTTTTGGGTCAGGGGATCGTTATAACTCTTTGGGAGAGCAGCACGTCCTTCACTGGCTTTGGCCACAGATCACTCTCTGCTCGACACCAAAGATGCACAGAAAATGAAGATTTTGTTTCAGATGTAATATATTACTACTACTACTACTGATGATAATAATAAAACAATAATAATAATAATTATAATAAAAATAATAATAAAACAACAACAACAACAACAATAATAATATTCATAATAAACATATTCTAGCAATGGAGAGCACCAGGACTCTGGATTCTCCCTATGGTCCTAAAGCCTGTTTCTATTGTTTTTGTCATTGTAGAGACTGTGTTGGACAGAAAAAGCTTTTTGGAATGGTACAAATTCATTTATGTAAAATTTTATTGTGACTCCTCATGATTTTGTAAATAGTTGTGCAAAAACGCCAAAAAAATTCCTGCATTTTAGTGCAAAAAGTGGTATATAACTGTGTTAACTGCTAAATTTGTACATTATTTTATGACAAACAATTTATATTTACATTATAAGTTCTGAAAAGGATTCACTACACATGTTTATGGTGTCCACAGCAAAAAAATCTAACTTTTTTCTACTCGGACTTTGTATTTTTTCTGCTATTTTAGGTCAAATGTGTTCATAAATTATATCAAAATGTATAAATAATTATAGAATCACACAGGTGAGGTTGTGCTGAAAAAGATACCAAGCAAAGCAAGATCAACAGCTTTTAAGGTGAAATATAAAGGTAAAATCAGAACTAGTCATAAACGGACCTCTTCCTCCCTAACCCCCCAAGGGCCCCGGTTGTCTTGTCCCTCCCTCACCAGGAAAAAATAAAAAATAAACAGCTTTGCAGCTCCTGTGGGTGAAAGCTAAGTCTGATAACAAGAGCTCCAATGAATAACTTTAGTTTATAACGCGCCCCATGTAATTATCGGTAACGGTGTTTTAACGATGGAAATAGTAATTAATTAGATTGTGACTGAAAAAAAATAATGCCATTAGTAACACTGTTTATTCGAACACCGTTATTCTCATTACTGACAGCCAAATGCACAAAGCTAACGCCACTTCATACACTTAAAATCAAACATTTGGTAAACCCCCATACCCCATAAAGTGACAATAGATGTGAACTGATCCCATTCTAATTTTTTTAATATTTCAGCTCGTGTTAAAGAGGGTTTGAACCTCTAGATAAGACAACAAAATATTTCTGACAGAGGAACAAAGGGTGAGGTCTTAGTTAATCGTTATTTGGGGTCTAAATCTGTGGTAGTTTTGTTCACTTCACAGTGCAAATAAAAAAATTACTCTTTAAAGCACAAATGTTCTTAAAAATTTGCAACATAAATGATTAGGGTTTAGTGCACTTAAATAACCCCAGCAGAGCTCTGTACTACGAAGCAGGATTTGAGATTATGAACACCTAACCTTCTCCAGAGCAATTATGTCCGAGATATTAGATCATGTATTAATATACCACCTACTGACCAATAAGTTCTCTTGAAAAATGGCATCACAAATCCTAAAGCGCAACTCAGTGTGTAGACAGTCAGAAGATCAGAGTTTTTAGAGCTACAAGGGATTTTAAAGCCAGTTCATAGATCTACCCACGTTCAGAGTGATGCAATCCTGAAACAGATTCAAACACTACTGTGTGTTCCAGATAATTATGCAAATGGAACAAAATTTTATACCGTGGTACAAATCAAAGCCTGCCAGTTACAAGAAGAGCATCATCTTCATCCAGGACAATGCGCCAAGTCATGCCTCCAAGTACACAAAAGAGTGGCTGGCCAAGAAGAATTTCAAGGACAAACGCCTAATGACATGGCCCCCTGCTTCACCAGATCTAAACCCAATAGAGAATCTTTGGGCAATTCTCAAACAGGAGTTGTACGCCAATAGCCACCACAAGGACAGTCTTTGGAGAGCAATATTGACCACAAGCAAGAACATTGACTCCAAAACCATCAAAAAGCTCACATGCTCAGTTGATTCTAGACTGGTTAAAGTATTGCAGAAGAAAGGTGGTTATATCAACATGTGATAAACACATTTTCAATTAAATATTGTTCAAAATTGTTATTTTTATTATACCATTGTTGAATATTGTTTTAAAAATAAAGATATCATGTTATATACTTGTTGGTATAAAATAAATGTGTTGTTTACTTTTAAAACTGAATTTTGTTTATTTTTATTTGACTTGCATAATTATCTGGAACAGTCATATTATAGAAAATTGGATTATTACACCTCTAAATAATAAAAAATATTCCAAAACTACCAAATAATGCTCACAATGGGCCTTTGCAATAGTAAAAAAGCAGATTTAGTAAAATTAAGCAAAAAGCCTCTTCACAATAACGAAAAATCACATTTGCATAATTATCTGGAACACACAGTAAAGCCCTTACAGGATTGGCAGTATGTCTACCTATCATTTTGAATTAGGCTTTATTAGTTCTTTACCTCCTCTATGACTGAGCAGCTGAAGGAAGACTAAAGGTTTCTTACACGCCATTAAAATGTGAGATTACTGCATTCATTGTCCACATCACCACAAAAACAGTTTTATGGCAGCTACAGATACAATCACTTAAGAAGCAGACATCGAAGTGGCACATTAATTTAACAGAATACACAGCTGTAGCTATAGTCAGATCTACTCGTGCCCTAATAATTTGGTAGTGATATCAATAAGTCTGTTAACTTACACAGTTTGCAGTTTGTTTTTGCAGCTTTCTTACCTGTTGTTGCGACTGCAGCTGTGATACTTTTAGCCTACGTTATGCGATTTCAGTCTTTTCATTAATCTGATAAACATTACTGTCCAAACATTTGGGGTCACTTAGAAATGTCCTTATTTTTGCAAGAAAAACTTTTTTTTCAATGAAGATTACACTAAATTAGTCAGAAATACAGTCTAGACATTGTTAATGTGGTAAATGAGTATTCTAGCTAGAAACAGCTGATTTTAATGGAATATCTACATAGGGGTACAGAGCTCAGTTTCCAGCAACCATCAATCCTGTGTTCTAATGCTACACTGTGTTAGCTAATCGTGTTGAAAAGCTAATTGATGATTAGAAAACTTTTGTGCAATTATGTTAGCACATGAATAAAAGTGTGAGTTTTCATAAAAAACATGACATTGTCTTGGTGACCCCAAACCTTTGAGCAGTAGTGTAATAGCTTGCAAGATATGCCTAGTGGCATATCTTGCAAGCTATTACAAGATATGTCTAAACCCAAACATTGACAAGTAGACTAGTCAATGTTTGGGTTTTGGTTCTATCCAGTTTCAAACACCCTGGTGGACTTAAAGAGTTGTTATCCAGCTTTGTAAGTTGGAAAGTTTAGTGAAGACAGTTAAAGAAAACCCCAGGGATGTGGAACTTGCTTCACAGTACAGGCTTTTGTCTTAGTAGCCATTTTTTTTAAAGACCTTACAAATTAACTGTTGATTTTCACCTCTTTATTGACCTAATTTCTAAAAAAAATTAAAAAAAAAACCCACATCTGTAAAGCTTCAGGTAATGTTGTACATGTTGCACGGAACAGCCCAGACACTCACTTGTTCTGGATGAGGAAGTTCTCTGGCTGCTCTTGGATGAGGAAGAGAAACTGCTCTTGGTTCTCCGGCTGCTTCCTCCGCTCAGACTGACCCGGGGACGTTTGGACGGGATCACGGCCCGCGACAGAGGGGGAGGAGGAGCAGGGACGCGGGACGGGTATGAGTACATTCTGGTATCAGACACAAGACGAAGACGTCATTAAAAACCTCAACACAAGTACTCTGTGGTGGGAATACAGCTGTGATGATTTAATGACTATCGATTTATACAGACATTACGTGCTACTGACAGTTCTAAAAGCAAAAAAAAACATTAGGACGTGTTTAGATAACATGTTTAAGTGCACTTATGGAAACTACTGAGTGACAGGTGGGAGAAAAATGTGATTAGTCATTCTGACAAAGGGCTTTTTTTTCCCCCCAGAGGTTTCACTCACCTGTCATAGTAATCTCTTTGAAAATCATAGTCGAGGTCAAATGAGGAACTGCTGTTCAGAGAGGAAAAAAAACAATAAGAGTTACTGTAAGGAAGCAATAAAACAACAGCTGCATTCTTTCCAGTGACTTATCCAGTAAGGTGACATTTATTTTCCATTTACGGTTCTTCATTATTGTCCAACCACATTCTTCTGTGGTATTTTTCTTGAGAGGCGCCTGCTTACAGGTGGAGCACTGACGAGACAACATCAGTGAAACTAACCTGTACATGTCTCCAGCAGAGCGCTTGGTGCTTTTTGATCTGTGTGGTTTCGGTTCACCTGCCAAGTTGATGTCTGAGGAAAGACAGGTGAAGGATTAATTAGACAGAGTGACGCACAAACCGTCTAATTTAGTTCATGGCACTGTGAGAGACGCTTAGCAAAACCAAACATGATTTACCTTTAAGTCGAACATCAAAAGTATGCTAGGACCGGCCCGAATAGCGATTTCTGGGCTCCGGATATTTGGCCCCGATTAATGATGACACTCACATGATCAATTGTAAATCATGCCAACTATCTCTCCATGAATCAGCACAAGAGCCCAATGCGCTGGCACTGTTCCACTTAAACGAACCACCACATTATTTAGGCGCACCCTGATTTTACCTTTGTCTGTCCCCATACACATTCACAATTTCTTAACCTCCAATGTAAATGATTGTAGAGAGAATAAAGGGAGCAGATGACTGCTTTTGTTATTTTTCGTAAGGATGATCTGGAATTTAGAGCAAAGGTAGCTGTCATCACCCAGAGATGAACACAGATCTGTTAAATGTGAAGAACATTAGGGCAACCAATTTTTTAAAAACAATAATACTCAGAACTTTAGTTGCTCTCTGGAACCCTGAAAATAATCCCCATCACATATTACAGATGCATGTGATTGACAAATGTGCTGTTCCTTATGATATAATACTGTCAAAATTAATTCATTTCAACTAGCAGTGGAAGCCTCTCATTTTGAATTTTAAATCATAATGAAAACACGGTTGGTACTTAAGATGATGAACCTTCATGCCTTCAATTTTCTCTGTCAACTGATTGAATTTTCATCAGAATATCATCAATCTCACAGCTGTCACTAATCTCAGGGCTTAAAGTGAGAAAAAATCCAGAGCCTGAACTTCTAAGATCCAATTTATAATGTCAATAAACGTATTTAAATGTGTTTTAAAACTCACTAAAACACAATATATATGAGATTCTATTAATTCAGAGCAAATATGAGGTCATCTGGTGGAAATAATGCCCATTATGATCCCACTATTTTATTGTTGCTCAAATGTAAAACCTTACTTGGCGAAAACTTAACGCATTTTCAAAAGTGCCCCAAGTCTGATTTTTTTTGTGTTGATGTTTCAATACCACATCACTATAATTGCAAAGATTTATTTTAGTGTAAAGGGGAAAAAAATCATGAAAATCAAGTACATGTATGATTAATAACTTTTAATAATTTTTATCTCTTCAGTAGATTTGACAAGAACTCAAAACAACACCAACCACAACAGAACTGCTACTTTACTATGCTGCTTTCCTTCATAAGGCACAATTTTTACTTACAACATTATCTCAAGTGTCAGTCTCAAAAGAATATTAAGTGCTTGGAGAATACTGTTGGAAAAATTCATTTCTTTTTTGCTTTGTGAATTTTCTGAACATTTTCTTTTTAACATGTTGTTCAAAATGTTGTTTGTTGAAATAAACTGCAAAACACAGACAACAGAATTAACTTGTTTAACCCTATAAGCTTCAGTCAATTCCAGCCATTTTCAGTACAAAAAAATCGCTAATATTGTATTTTTAAATAAAAAAAAATGACGAAAAATACAGGGAATATTGGACGCGCATCGCGAGGTGCATTTCCTTGAAAACGACCTATTCGTGGATTTTATACGACTTCAGGACATGTTTTGGATAAAATAGTTTACTGGCTTGTGTCGTCTGGATGTCCAAGGTTGGATTATGGCTGTTTTTTGTGGAATATTTTCATCTGTGTGTAATAATGAACCCGGAAATGTGAGTCACGCTGTGTGCGTTGAAGCCGTGTATAGAGAACGGATGGATGAATATTCGTTTTTCTCACCCGCTGTGGTAATCACATCTGAAAGTGGTTTATACCGGCGGATTCATGAGAATCTAAGCTTTCCATCGGCGTATAGTGTTTGTATAATCGCGTTTGCAGCCGTCGGACATTCTTGAAATTCCTATGCAAATTAGTAGGTGTACCGCCGGCAGTACGCTTAAGTTTAACGGGTTAATATTCTCTGGAACACTACAAGAGAATAAACTGTCATATGTCACTTGCTATACCAACTTTGTATTTAAGCAGGTAATAAAAGTACTAGTATTAACTCTTAAATGCAATTTTAGTTATTGCCTCACAATATAAGATACCTCTGAATAAGTTGATCATGACGCTGACTCTCTCAAACTCTGTAACTCGCAAAGAAATTCGGGCCTTCCTGATCTGGTTTATCTGGGTCCTGGCGGCAATGGACTGCTCATGCTGAAGAACTTCTACTCTGGCCTTTTCCTCTGGAGTCAGCCCATTTCTCATGAAGATCTGATTAAGAAGCCCTCTGTAGCACATAACCACACATACGCATGTTAGTAACTGCTCATTTGATACACCTCAATAATCTGTGTGATTAGTTTAAATCATTTGACTTTCAATTTGAACTGACACACATTTTGTTTGTTTTTGGTAAGGGAAAAAAATGTATTCACTGTATAATTTGTTCAGTTGGCTTTCAATTTAAATGTTTCTATTTTTTATCTATATTTTGGGAAGAAAAAACGGTGAAAAGCAGGCTAAGAACATTCTTATTTAACTATCTATCCGTTATTCATTTCACACAACCCATACGTTCGTTCTGTTCTTATAATATTTGTTTAAGATTGGAGATTTTTTGTTTGTGGCAAGACATCATTCAGATGCATAAGGTCACAAAATCTGCTGAGAGCTATTTAACTCATTATTACAAGCATCCTATATGTCCTCAAATAAAAAAGGTTAATATCACCTAAGCTACATTCAGTTTGTGCATATTTAACTAAACAGATGTTCTGAGTAGAATAATGGGACAAATCCGTATGGCTTGATCTTTGATTTTTTTCCTTTCAAAATAAAATCCAGCAAACTAAAGAGCTGTTTCCTTTTTTCCTTTTGCCATTATAAAAACACATAGAAAATGTTTAAAGATTAAGAAATCAAAGAAAATCAACAACTTCTGTTATTGTTACTTTTTTTTTAACTCAATACCTAAGCCCGTTTGTTTTTATTTTGTGCCAAAACCTTGGGGACTGTGGGGCGTGCACGCACATCGCCACTGAGGCGTGTATTCCTGCAGTTCTCCACAGCACGCACTTACGCCAATGGGGCGAGTCAACACACCGCGGCTCAGGGATCGCAGCAGCGGCTGCTCTCTTTGTTAATCAGCAGAGACACATCCTCTCTCCTCTGTCACACAAAGTCTGAGCAAACTTTAGTATCTGCGTCTTTGGGCTAAACACAAGCTCCAACACTATTGACCAGTGATCAGCTGCTCGATTCTTCACCGCAACACTCACAGATTGGAGCTCCGTGCGCTCTGGACAGACCAGGCAGCCACAGGGCTGGGACATGCAGAATGGGTATACAGTCCAAGCAGAAATAAAATAAATAATATGCAATATATATCAATCTGTTTCCAGCAATTCCCTTTCAATATAATGACAAAAAACACCTACAAATATTGCAAATTTGGATTTTGTTTGTGGGATACTGTTATTTCTTATCAGTGGCTCAGCAGCACTGACGATGCCGAACCAAGAGAGCGCAGCATATCGTGCGCCCAGCAGTCGATGCGCACTCGCAGTTAGAAAACTGTAACTGGATAAAAGTTCTATCAGAAAGTCGCATGCCTGGACAGAAGGTGTATATTTTTTAATGTAGGATTTGGAGTTTGATTGATTAAAGCGGAGCAACTGAATGCACAATGACGCACATGCTTGGAGCCTTCGGGACGGAGATGGATGAAATTTTTTTAAATGGTACACTTCCATGCGCCGGAAATCCGGCACGGCGCTGGAAAACTTTAAGCCCTATAATCTATATTTCGGTTCATCTCCTGAAGGTGCGCCGCGATCATATACGATGACGCCACCTACAGCAACGATACGGTTCCCAAGACAATGGAACAATGATTACAGAGAGCATTAAAGGTCAGAGCAGGGTAGTTTCGCTCTTCCTTATCTTGATCTTCCCGCTTTGGTTCTTGTAACATTACAAACAGGATAAACCAGTTTTGCTGTACAAGTGTCGAGGTAACACATGAAGTGGAGCATCGAATTCACATCGTTATTTAACCACAAACTTAAAACACTGAAGTTTGTGTTCAAGGATGTGGTTGATAGTACAGTACGGTCGCGAGGGGAACTAATTGAAGTCCATCTTGTAGGAGTGTAATAAACAGACCTTTAAACTTGAAGTTCAAAGGTCGAATCCTCACCAAGTACTTGTCCGACAATCATCCTCCCGTCCTCGCTGCCGACAGCAGCTCGGGCGTTCCTCTCATTGGCGTACTGAACAAAGGCGTATCCCTTGTGGACAGAGCAGCCAACGATCTTGCCATATTTGGAGAAGATGGCCTCGACATCAGCCTTCGTGACCAGCAGAGTGTTGAGGTTCCCAATGAAGACACGGGAGTTGAGGGAGCGTGGGTCAGTCTTGTTGGTGACGTTGCTGCTCGCCATCAGGCTGGAGGATGAGGGTGAACGACTGGCAGAAAAGACACACATAGTCACAGATTTAGAGGAAATTGTCACTGTTTTGAACTGCTCCTGCCATTAGAAACTGTAGATTCTACGATTTTAGAGATTGTGAATCAGGACGACGGCATACATGACCAGCAGGGTTTCCTGGGAAATAAAGGTTGAAACAAAAACAGATTTGGAGAGTATGGCAGGAAGTTATGGCTTATTCTTTTTGTATTTGCAAAATTGCTGTTATTCTGATGCTTAAATTTTTGTCAGCCTTTCTTTGGTTAATATTTAAAGGCTGTATTATTTCCTCCATGTTAAAAAAAAAACCTTCATCACTGTAAAAATTAAAAAAAACACACTGAAAAATAGCATTCAGATCACATTAGAAGCCTGCAAAGCCTTCAAAAATGACTCATGCTCATTAGAAAACATCGTATTTCAAACCAAAATAGTAAAACAAAAACTGTATTCACAAAGAGTTGAATGTAGAGTAGCAGATAAACCTCTAAATTCAGGAAAAGAAAAAAAAACGTCTTTTTTGTCAGTTCCAGTAAATAAGAGGTAACGTCCAACAAATGCTAATGCAGCTTTCCTATGTGGTTTATACATTAGCGTGATGTAAAACAAAAGCATCTGAGAAATGTTCATCATCCGTCTTGATTAACTTGATGCAAAGAATGAGGGTGGGGACATCTTTGTGTGAGGCACTGCTGATTATAAGTGGCTGCTGTTGGTCGATTCATTCATGCAAAGTGTCGAAACACAACCATTGAGCCATTTCTCAGAGGTATTCATCTGAAGATGCAGAATGAGGCGTTTTCATGGACAAAAAAAAAAAAAAACCCAAAACAAAACGTGTTTATCTTCTTCTAATCCTCTAGACATCAGGCAGATATTCAAAGGATTTGGGAACAGCACATGGGTGCTGTACAAACAAAGGCCTTCTAAAAGTGGCATTTATAACACAAAATTCTAATTTTCTCATGCTTGAGCCTGATGCGCTCAGAGTTTAGAGCTGGTAGATAAAACAAGCAAAAAAATTGCAGCACTTTACATCCTCATCTCAGAACTGATTATGTGATAATTTAAGCAAGTCTGTTGGTGCTTTATTAAGGTGATCAATTTTCTTCTCATTTTGCACTTACATACATTCAAAAATCTGTATTATTTATCATGCATCATTGCTAGCAACAGAGCACAACATTTAAGCTCCACAATGCAACTTCAGTCCTATAGGTGATCCAGTCTCATTAAATCTTGTATAAAGACACTAAATTTCTGACAAGAAAAGCTATCCATCCATCTTCATCAATAAAGAACTAATAATACCATGTTTAGTTGGAACGTCAAGGCTACAAATGGAGGTTCTTGTAGTGTCCTATAGATGACAGATCCTGAGATCCGTATGTTCACTAAACGGGATAAATAACTAGTCTAAGACAACAAAGGGTGTGAATCCCAGAGCCTTGAGGTGTGAGGTAAACATGAAAACAGCATCAACAGTAGCCCCCCGGCTGACATGGGGGGCTGTAACATTCATCACTCACTCCATAGCGTCTGTGTGCAGGGATGTCGTCTGCCTGATGTGTGACACTGGGGGCTGGTTTCAGTTTGGGCTGGTGTCTCGACCTTCACCTTCGCCCCTCACGATTTATACTGAGGTGACAGAAAACACACCTCAGTCAAGCTGAGCAGTTATCGTGTACCATCTTACCTGGTCAAAGTGTGTGCAGGAGTAAGTGACGAGGCAAACACAGTAACAGTGACTCCAAAAAAAACAACAAAAAAAACCCAACTCATCGCAGGTAGCCACTTTGGGACTACAACTAGACCCTAACACGTGTGAAAATGCATTAGTTTTAACATAAATCATGTGGAAGAGTAAATGACAGCTTCAAGTTTAAAACAAAACTAACTGTTGGACCGAAAACAGAACAATTACATTTATATCAATCAATTTTTTTTTTTAAATGCAGTGGTTTAGCCCCAGTGGGTCTACATGTGTTTTGTGTGTGGAGCAGCTCAACAACACAGCTGAGGCCCTTTTGACAGTAACATCTGCAAAATTCAACCTTTTAATGAGGATACGTCAAACCATGATGATAACCAAGCTGTCAGACTGTCAATAGACTGGGGCGTCTCCACAAGTACAACTAGCTGAGCAACATTACTAAAGTACACTCAATAAACAACTCATGCGGGAGCTTTTGCAATCATGGGTAGTCCCATTTATTTAAGCTTTGAACATGGAAGGGTGCCAGTTTGACATGAGATGTTATAATGACCAGGAATTACTGCCTTCATATATGAAAATTACCTATAATTTGAAGAGGGACATGATACTAAAAATATGTGCGTTTATCTTCATCACCATCATCGTGAACTAGATAGCTCTGGAGCATAGATTTTCCATCTTCATATAAGCAGCATGGAAAACTTAAAAAGCAATTAACCCTCAATGTGACAAATACCAGGAAGCAGAACTACTATTTACATAAGTACAGAGCTGTAGGAAATCATCATTTAATTGCAAACTTAACCAGTTTGAGGTTGTTTAAAAAAAAAAAAAAGCAGAACTTTTTTTTATCCCAGCTTCAAAGATTTGAGCATTTCTGGTTTTATTACTCCTTATGGAGAGTAAATAAGACATTTAAAAATGTCATATTGGATTTTGGCAAAACACTTTTTGATCAACATTTTCTAGCAACACCAAATTTGTATGTTCATTGAGAAAATAATCAACACTGAAAATAAAAATTTGATCCACAGATATATAGGACAGCTCCTCTAAGTCTTGCAAATTTATTAGCAATTTTTATTAATATAATACAATAAAATATTTCTCTAATTTGTGTATGTCTCTAATAAATACACTAAATGATGCTTTGAAGTGAAAGTGAATTCATGAGTTGACTCTGATACACATAAACAACCATAAAACTCTTTTAGATAACATGTTTAATTAATCAAATGTGCATTTGTAACGGTATGTAACAGAACTGAGGCCACTGGCAGTCCAAAGCTTTCAAAGTCAGAAAAATTATCTTCATCATAGAAGGAGAAAAAACAACTGGGAAAAACGTCTACTCCACCAAAAAGAAAAAGAAAAAAACCCTGCCCGAGCCAGTTAAGCAAAGTCTGGAGATGAACAAAAATTATCTAAACCATCCGCAGCACACCAGCCTGGACCCCGACAGCGCTACCACCAGGCTGCAGTGTGAAATACAGGCCCTGCGCTAGCCTGGGGGCTTAAAGCCGGCTAGCATGGCTGTCGTTAGCCAACCACCAATTTGAAAAGCATGAAAAAGACATCCATAAAACCAGTTCGTGTGGTTGCAAAAACCAAACCCTGCAAAATTCATATACACGTGAAGTCGATAATCCGTAGTAAATCACTGATCAGGATGAAGCTGCGGCTATTAAACCAACGGAGTTAGCTGGGGCTAACGTTAGCTGGCCGGCTGGCTGAAAAGCGTGCCAAAAACACATCAGTCCAGTCAAAGAAAAGTCTTCACAATAAACGCTACAAAAACAAAGGTACACAAACTTGCAAAAAAAGATGAAGCTGTTGCTACGGTGCATCCAAAGCGTCGTGTTTCTGAAAGCCACATTCAGCGATTTTTTTTTTTTTGGGGGGGGGGGGGGGGGGGTGATGAGCGTCTCCAAGATAGCTAAGCTACCAAGCTAGCTAGCCCGCTCGCCAGCGCATTACGTCCATTCGCAAAAAAGAAAAAGCACCGGAGGAAAAAATCCAAAAACAAAAGAAAAAGGAATGAAAAATGTCTGGGAACAAAATACTCACCACGACCTTAACGAGCAAAATGTCTTGGTTTCAGGAAAAGCGCTCAAATTGTTACTTAGGTCGTCCGGTTGGAACACAAGCTGTTCGCCCCCGTGAACAGAGAGCTAGCTTTCTTCTAGCCGCCGAGCTAATGTAACGGGCGATGGCGCAGTGGCAGCGGAGGTGCTGGTTTTGTACTACAGCGCTGTCTGGACGGGCGGAGTCAATATCTTTTCCCTTATATACAGGACACCGCCAGATCGGGAATACGCTGGTATTTAAAACATACTGGCGTGTTGTCTTTGAAAACCAGTACGTCCCCCTTCACAGTAAAGCCTGACAAGATTTCGGCTGTGATTCGTATTATTCTTGCTTTTAACGTTACTTTCAAAAAACAAGCGAACACGTTTTTTAAGCAGTCGTGAATTAACACTTTTAAAGCACCCCTTTGCCAAACCGATTAAAATACGAATATGTTGCAAATTTTTAAAAAGGCAAGTTTATTTCTCTTTGCATATCATTTATGCAGAAATTAACATGTTTTAAGGAGCCACTGATGAATGCTCTAAATAAATGTATGTAGGTTTTTGTTCAGTTGATCACACATTAGTGCTTAGATTTGTTGTAGCTAGTGATTTAATATCAATCACCCTAATATGAGTTATTTTTGTAGCTGTGATTAATTTACATGTTTACGCTTTTTTCTGTCATTTTCACAAATGTTTACACTAGCCACACAGACTGTACTTTTCCAGAAAACGTCAATTTAACAAAGAAAGAAAGAAAGATAGAGAGAAAACACCTGTAAGATGGCAACATTACAGAAGCTTTATGGATTTACCTGCCTAGAATTCAGCCTTTATTTCTGTATAAAAAGAATCCATGTGTTCTCACAGCCTCTTCACTTTGTGATTCACTAAACAGTGTTTTTTTATACTAAAGTCTTCCCTACAAAGACTAAAAACATTTTTAGAGGCCAGAAGAGGTAAAAAAATATCAGTATTTTAATATAACAGGAAACAAAAAGATCAGACACTAGTCTAAAAACATTTGATATTGTGCAATTTTTTTTATCACAGTTGAGTTTTTAAAATCTTACTAAAGACTATTATCCATCCATCCATCCATTTTCCTCCACTTATCCGGGGCCGGGTCGCGGGGGCAGCAGGCGAAGCAGGTCGTTCCAAACGTCCCTCCCCCCAGCGACACTTTCCAGCTCTTCCTGGGGGATCCCGAGGCGTTCCCAGGCCAGACGAGATATATAATCTCTCCAGCGAGTTCTGGGTCTGCCCCGGGGTCTCCTCCCAGACGGACGTGCTCGGAAAACCTCTAGAGGAAGTCTCCCCGGAGGCATCCGAATCAGGTGGCCAAACCACCTCAACTGGCTCCTTTCGATGCGAAGGAGCAGCGGCTCTACTCTGAGCTCCCTCCGGATGTCTGAGCTCCTCACCCTATCCCTAAGGCTGAGCCCAGCCACCCTACGGAGGAAGCTCATTTCGGCCGCTTGTATCCGCGATCTTGTTCTTTCGGTCACTACCCAAAGCTCATGACCATAGGTGAGGGTTGGAACGTAGATGGACTGGTAAATCGAGAGTTTCGCCTTACGGCTCAGCTCCCTCTTCACCACGACGGTTCGGTACAACGCCCGCATTACTGCTGACGCCGCACCAATCCGCCTGTCCATCTCCCGCTCCATTTTCCCATCACTCGTGAACAAGATCCCGAGATACTTAAACTCCTTCGCTTGGGGAAGCAACTCCCCCCCAACCCGGAGGAAACACTCCACCGGTTTCCGGCAGAGAACCATGGCCTCGGACTTGGAGGTGCTGATCCGCATCCCTGCCGCTTCACACTCGGCTGCAAACCGCTCCAGTGCGTGCCGGAGGTCACGGTCTGAGGATGCCAACAAAACCACATCATCTGCAAAAAGCAGCGAAGCGATCCTGAGGCTCCCAAACCGAAAACCCTCCCCACCACGACTGCGCCTTGAAATCCTGTCCATGAAAACCACAAACAGGATTGGAGACAAGGGGCAGCCCTGGCGGAGTCCAACACCCACCGGAAACGTGTCTGACTTAATGCCGAGTATGCGGACACAGCTCTCACTTTGGTTGTACAGGGACCGAACGGCCCGTAACAATGAGCCTCGGACCCCATACTCCCGCAGTGCCCCCCACAAAGCCCCTCGGGGGACACGGTCGTAGGCCTTCTCCAGATCTACAAAGCACATGTAGACTGGCAGGTCATACTCCCATGACCCCCTCAGCAGCTCCGCAAGGGTAAAGAGCTGGTCTGCTGTTCCACGACCGGGACGGAATCCGCATTGCTCCTCCTGAATCCGAGGTTCGACTATCGGTCGGATCCTCCCTTCCAGCACCCTAGAGTAAACTTTCCCGGGGAGGCTGAGAAGTGTGATACCGCGGTAGTTGGCACACACTCTCCGATCCCCCTTTTTAAAAATAGGGACCACCACCCCGGTCTGCCACTCCCCAGGTACTGTACCCGATGCCCACGCGACATTGCATAGACGTGTCAACCAAGACAGTCCAACAATGTCCAGAGCCTTCAGCATCTCAGGGCGAATCTCGTCCACACCTGGCGCCTTGCCACCGAGGAGCTTTTTAACTACCTCGGCGACCTCTGCCACGGATATGGACGCAGATACTCCCGAGTCTTCAGGCTCTGCCTCCTCCATAGAGGACGTGTTTACCGGGTTAAGGAGTTCCTCGAAGTGCTCTTTCCACCGCCCGACGATATCCCCAGTACGGGTCAACAGTTCTCCACCCCGACCATACACAGCCTGGGCGAAGCCTTGCTTCCCCTTCCTGAGGCGTCGAATGGTTTGCCAGAACTTCCCCGAGGTCGATCGAAAGTCCTTCTCCATGGCCTCCCCGAACTCCTCCCACACCCGAGTTTTAGCTTCCACCACTGCCGCAGCTGCCGCCCTTTTGGCCAGCCGGTACCTGTCAGCTGCTTCAGGAGACCCCCGAGCCAACCAGGCTTGATAAGTCTCCTTTTTCAGCCTGACGGCCTCCCTCACCGCTGGTGTCCACCAGCGGGTCCTTGGATTGCCGCCACGACAGGCACCAGTGACCTTCAGACCACAGCTCCTAACAGCTGCTTCTGCAATGGAGGCTTTGAACATGGACCACTCAGAATCCATGTCCCCAACCTCCCCCGGGATGCAGGAGAAACTCTTCCAGAGGTGGGAGTTGAAAACCCTACGGACAGGGTCCTCCGCCAGACGTTCCCAGTTCACCCGCACTACACGTTTGGGTTTACCAGGTCTGTCCGGCAGTCTTCCCCGCCATCGGATCCAACTCACCACCAGGTGGTGATCAGTTGACAGCTCTGCACCTCTCTTCACCCGAGTGTCCAAGACATACGGCCGCAGGTCTGACGATACGACTATAAAGTCGATCATCGACCTTTGGCCTAAGGTGCTCTGGTACCAAGTACACTTATGAGCAACCTTATGCTCGAACATGGTGTTTGTTACGGCCAAACCATGACTAGCACAGAAGTCCAGTAAAAAAACACCACTCGGGTTCAGATCGGGCAGGCCGTTCCTCCCAATCACCCCCCTCCAGGTTTCTCCATCGTTGCCCACGTGAGCGTTGAAGTCTCCCAGGAGAACTATGGAATCCCCGGGCGGTACCCCTTCCAGGACCCCACCCAGAGACTCCAAGAAGGCCGAATACTCTGAACTGCTGTTCGGCGCATAAGCACAGACGACAGTCAGAGTTTTCCCCCCTGCAACACGAAGTCGCAGAGAGGCGACCCTCTCGTTCTCCGGGGAGAACTCCAACAAAGCGGCGCTCAGCCGGGGGCTTGTGAGTATCCCCACACCCGCCCGGCGCCTCTCTCCCTGGGCAACTCCGGAGTAGGAGAGAGTCCAACCCCTCTCCAGGATTCTGGTTCCAGAACCCTTGCTGTGCGTGGAGGCGAGCCCAACTATATCTAGCCGGTATCGCTCCACCTCCCGCACCAGCTCAGGTTCCTTCCCCGCCAGTGAGGTGACGTTCCACGTCCCCAGAGCTAGTCTATGCCACCAGGGGGCGGCACGCCCAGGCGCCCGCTCCTGCCTACTGCCCGGTGGGCATAGCACCCGACCCCGACTTCCTGCCCTGTAGGTGGTGGGTCCACTGGGCGGTGGCCCCGTGTTACTTTTTCGGGCTTTGCCCGACCGAGCCCCACGGGACCCCAAGGCTCGGCCACCAAACGCTCCTGTACGAGCTCCCCCCCCAGGTCTGGCTCCAGGGGAAGGCCCCGGTTTCCCTATCCCGAGCGAGGTAGCGGCTTTGCCTTTTATTGTTCTCATCAAGGTCTTCTGAATCGCTCTTAGTCTGGTCTCTCACCCAGGACCAGTTTGCCTTGGGAGACCCTACCAGGGGCTTATGCCCCGGACAACATAGCTCCCAGGATCACCGAGACACTCAAACCCCTCCACCACGATAAGGTGGCGATTCGACGGGGGGTAAAGACTATTAATCAATGGAAATATTCAGACACTCATTTCAGCCACAGAAACTTTAAATTTATCTGCTCATGACCTTTAATCACAGCTTGCATATTTCATAGTTGTGAGCAGCTCACCTAACAAAGATGTTTTCAACTTAAATGATTTCTACTAACACTTAAAAGATGTTTTTAGAGGTCTGAAGAGACAAAACAATAAGTATTTCAGTATAAAAATAACGAAAAAAAATCATAAAGTAGTCTGAAAGCACAGAGATAATATAATTTGTGCATCAGAAATATGTAAATTTGTCTCACAAAATAGTATTTAAGGAGTTTATATTAAATATGGCCATAAGCTCATATAAAGTCTTACATCCTGTTTTTAAAATCACATTTAAACCTCTTGGATTTTTTATGCAGCACCTGAGTGTGTCCCATCTTGCAGGTTTTAATAATTGTTAAAGTGGCCCATTTTTATTAAAATAAAACATAGAAAACACTTGCTAAATGGAAACAATGCTGACACTCCTTTGACACAGCGTTATGTCACTGCTTTATGTCTTTTAGTTGTGCACTGTACACCAAACTATGACATTTTATTGGTCTTAAGAACTAAAGCTATCAGTATTCAACTCTAAAAGTCAAGCAAAACATTGAAAAAGCAGGAAAACATAGATGAGATCTAATTTAAATAATAGAAATATCTAATTTTGCCTGACAAAATAAATATTAGTTACAGAATTTAACACTTAAATCTTGAATAAAGTCATATTTTTTGCTATTTTGGACTTACTAAATTTAACTTGCAACTCCTTATTGGGTCCTATTTATACTATAGGCGATAAAGTGAAAATGTCTGCAAAACCTCATACTATCAAATATATAAAAACTTTATAAAATACAACTTATATTTTATTAAAATCATATCATAAAAGGTTGGAACTTCTTGCAACTTTGGATAAACTAAAGGACCACTTTCTAGGTGGAACCCCTTGACTATAACAACAACAGCAACAACAAAAACAACAACAACAATAATGATAATAACTACTGAGCTAACATATTTTAAGTTTTCTGTCTGATTTTACTGATTATTGTGATAAACTCACGTCAATCTTAATGCATCTAAATATGTGTGTCTGTGAAAATAAAGAAATAGAACTCTGGTTTGTTACCACAGCTGACCAGGAGGTGGCAGTGTGAGTACAAAAATGAATAACTGGTGATACTGGGAATATTGTGAAACAGCTAAATGTGCCAGGGGTCAAGATTTTTTAACCTTTCCAGTTGTGTTATATAAACAAATGTGTGACCATGTATCACTACAGCTAAGAGAAACTCTGTAGAAATAATGAGCAATAACACTGTCCTGTACATGGTAAAATTACTCTCTGAATACTGAATACTGTGTGTCCTCAAACAGTATGCAAACATTCTGTCAGATTACAAAATATAAGTCACATGCAGCTGTGAGCTTTTGTTCTCTCCAGCCTGAAACAAAAGCTTTTATGTAAAATAACGCTGCATTAGGATGATGTGGGGTTTTGGCTGCAGCAGACGTTCTGATCCCCTGCAGAGATTTATGCACAGAAAAAATCGTGTTTATAATGAGAAGATGAAGGTTGTTGGAGAGGCTCTTACATATAGTGACAGATGAGATGTTTCTGGAACCTAATGAGGTTTTTAAATACACATAAATAACACATTTAGGAAATAAGGGCAACAACCATACGACACATACAATAGTGAGTATATGAGTCACAGGTGTGCAGGAAGGTGACATAAAGAAAGTCAGGTGATCTACAGAGGCAGGAACTCACTGAAGACATCTATTGTACAGGTGTAGACACAGGTAAACCCAGCAGGACCCTGAAACCAGCACACCTTAATGAAACACAATTCCACAATTAATTATAACTGTTTAAGTTTCTACTGTATGACAGTATTTCCCAATCATTTTGGCTTGTAAGTTTTAAAAATGAAGCCATATTGCTTCATAATCTCTTGTCACAGATTGCATATGTCTTCTGTCTTCCACCAAACAATAATGCTCTCTACTAAGATGTTTTCCAGTAAGAGAAATAACACGTTTTCGGAGGCCAGTATAAGTGAAACTAGTCAAGAAAGTCAAGAAAAATCTGAGAAAAGTCCAAAACAACACAGATTTTTTCATTTGTGGAACAGAAAGATGCATTTTTTTTTCTATTTCAACCCTTAAAGAAGGCATCTGCAAAACCATTTTAAGAATCAATATCTCCAGTGTCTTGGTGAAGACACAAGACAAAAATACTTTGGACAAGTTTGTGTCATTTGGGACACCTTTTGAGCAAGTCAAAATGGTCCAACAAACGATCCATAATGACTTGGAATAGGTTCAAAACACTTCTGAATTTGTCCTAAATGACTCAAAATGAGTCTACAATGAGATAAACATGTCCAACATGACCACAAATTTGGTAACAATGGCATGATTTGTCCAAAACTAACAGAAACTTGTCCAAAATGTCATGAACATGTCTTGAACTAACTAAGAAGGATCTCTTTTGTTGTATGATGCTTTAGGTAGTCAATAAACTCAGAGGAAAGACTCTGGTGTTTCAGGACAGATATTGTTGATGAAATGTAGAAATAATCCATCCATCCATCCTCTATACACCGCTTTATCCTCACTAGGGTCGCGGGGGGTGTTGGAGCCTATCTCAGCTGACTCGGGCGAAGGCAGGGGACACCCTGGACAGGTCACCAGTCTGTCACAGGGCTACATATACAGACACACAATCACACTCACATTCACACCTACGGACATGCAGAAAGATCTGGGGATCTTCTTGCTGCAAGGCGAAAGTGCTAACCACTACACCACTGTGCAGCCCTGTGGAAATAATGAAATGTAGGGAAAAAATATTCAGATGTGACTGGATGTAGTTCTGACTCATATCGAAAGTAAAACAAATGTTTCTACATCTGATCTTTGTTGAAATCTGATGTTTATTTTTTTCTCAGTTTGTTAGAATACATCGGCAGAAGTGTAGCAAATAGGTATTTGTTCAGTTTCTCTCTGATACGCAGCTACTCAAGAACTGGTTAATGAGTGGAAAAGATTCACACATTTTGATCCATGTTCATCCTGTTTATCATTTTAGTATTTTTATCATTATTATTATTAATTTGTTTCAGTGGATGAGACGTTTGCAGTTTTTCCTGCTGAATGGTGCTGCTGCTGTATACCAACAGTTGCTCCATGATGGTTTCTGGTAGGGAGGGGGTCGACTGAATGGTCAGTTTCTTTGATGTCAGATCCCTTCATTTTGTGACGTAATGCATTAAAAACTACATTTTAATAGGGGTCAGACAGCTTCAGTTTCCACTTTTCGGTTTGTCTGATTACTGCGAGTTCCATTGACAAACCCGGAGCAAAATCTGAGACACAGTTGAGAGAAAGCCAACGAACTATACCAACAGTTAACACTCAAACAAATCGCCACGAGCAAACAAATGGAATCATATATAGTAAGCGTGAAAACTTTGGAAACCGTGGATATCATATTTGAATTGTGTGGAACCACAGATCCAGAGGTTGTTGGCATCTGGTTCTCCTGACTTTGCCACCAAAGTACTGCTGACTGAGCTTCTCCTGGAGCTCATAGATCATTGCTCATTGCACCACATAACTGAGAACATTGCTTGAAACCAATACATTTGAACCGACAGAGGTACAACTTGCGTCCAATTTGGCAGAAACCCTTCTCAAAACCTTCGCAGAAGAAGTCGTGAAAACTGTAAATTCTACACCTTCATGTCCTATGGTGAGGATGTGTTCACATAATACACAACTCCTGCAAAAAGGCTCGGTGATATAGTTTATTGTTTTCTCACAAAATGGAACAAACAATGACACAACTTGAGCTCCAGAACACCAAGTCATACTGCCCAAAGAGGAACTACAGAACACTGAAGATCTGGAAGAACTAGAGGAAACACCAAGGATACCAAAACTCCTTGATGTTCCTACTTTAAATTTGAGGGACACCTTGATGTCCAACATACCACAAGTTGTCATTCATAAAGCAGTGGATGAACTGATGAAGCCAATGTCTATGATACATTAATTACGAGGTGATAGAGTCCAACATTTCTGAGAATAGCGGTTGTATACTCTCTCTATCTTGCATTGTGTGGACAATCAAGTGCGGAGCATTTTCTCCTTTGGCTCCAAATCCATAGTTTATTTGCAGGAGTTGGTAAAACACACTGACATTACTCTCTCACAGTTGCACATGTGGTAAACTCCAGACAATGCACGGAGACCAGACACAGCAAAGTGAGACTGCGCATATTAACATGAAAAATGGAAAATGTACATGGTCAAACACACTGACATTACTCTCTCACAGTTGCCTATACGTGGCAAACTCCAGATAATGCCAAAAACACAAAAGAAATTATTCAGTACGGAGGTTAAACTTAATTAGCATTTTTCTAGCAGAACTTGTACTGGTTGACTTACGGAGACTGCGCACAGCAGACTGCAAAGTGGAGGTGCACACCCCAAGTCTGCAGGGGCCCAGAAGAGTGCACCCACGTCATATCCGGCCACCAAAGGAAGCAGATATGTAATATGTGATTAGTGATGGCAAGTGGAATCATTAACTCTGCTACATGAGCAAACCAAGGACATTGGCCAGTCAGTGATGGACGAACTTCTCAGTATCGAAGAAAAGTCAGCTAGTTCCAACTAGTAGCTAGTGAGAAGCTTCCTCTAACCGGAGATCTCGGAAAAATTTAGACATTTTTCGCCAGGAAGTTTGCTTCAATTTTCCGCATTTTGGCTAGAGCAGAGAGTTGATGCAGGCCGTCATCGAAAAGGTCAACTCTTTGCTGAAAACAAAGGAAGAGCAAACTTCAAGAATGAAGTTTGTCTGAAGTACCGCTTAAGAATTATTTCCCCAGAAACTCTGGTATTCATTAAGACGTTGCGACATAAAGTTGCTACATGAAGAGGTAACACATGGGCTCCCTCAAGAGATCGTCCCAGAAGAAATAAGACAAATGGAGTATTTGATGTCTCAGTGGGGTTCCAGAAGAAGAACTCTATGCAGAAATATGAGCCAAAGTGAGGTGGTTCCTGGTTCTAATAAGAAGATGGTCGGTCATCCAGAATCTGGCCCAGGTCATCAGGATTCTTGTCACTACCGGAGAACCAAGGCTCTGACCCAGCTTCCAGGACTTCACTTATTGGCTTGTAAGTTTTAAAAATGAAGCCCTATCAACTCTTTTAAGAGCTTGCATATGCCTTTGTCATTCACCAAACAAAGATCTTCTGTACTTAAATATTTTCAACTACAGTTGATAAGATGTTTTTAGAGGCACAAATAGGAAAAACTATCAGTAATTCACAATAAAAGTAAAAATAATTTAAAGAAAAGTGGGAAACAGAGGTAATTTGTGTAACAGAAATTTGTAATTTTGGCTTCATAAAGGAGTTTATATTACAAGAGCAATGCCAGTGTGTTATTAATTACAGCTGATTTATTTGAATTATTTTCATTTTATGGCAGTGTTTCCTAACCTTTTTGGCTTTAAAGTCTTATAGATGAAGCTGCCTCCTAAACTTTGGTCACATTTTACATGTCTTGTCACTCAGCAAACAATGGTGTTCTTCACTGAAATGTTTCCAACTAGGACAATTTGGATTCTTTTAGAGGCCAATAGAGGTAAAAATATCAGCATTTCACAATAAAAGTAAATCTGTCAAAAAGTTTGAAAAAAAAAAGATAATTTAATTTTGTATGACAGGACTATGGGATTGTGTCTTACAAAAGAAGTTCAAATTACAAATTCAATGCAATTGTGCTATTATTTCATCAGTTCATTCTCTTTTTTTTTTGTCATTTTATGGCAGTGTTTCCCAAACACTTTTGGTTTAGAAATTAGGCCATATTGCCTCCAAACCCTTGTCACATATTGAACATGTCTTTGTCTTTCATCAAACAATGATGTTTTCTACCTATATGTCTCAAACAAGGAGTAATAAGTTGTTTTTAGAGGCTAAAAGATACAAAATCATCAGCATTTCAAATTAAATGTAAAGAAAAATCTGAGAAAAGTGAAAAAAATTCGTTTGTGTATTAAAGAGAAAAACTTTTTTTTGCTAATGCAGAGTTTTCTTTTTGTGGCTTATTTCCTTTGTTATTCATCACATGTAGACCTCTTTCATCTATTGTGCAGCCTCTCAGTAGGTCCCACCCTGCAGGTAATAAATCAGAATGTCTGAAGAATCTTTTAATAACTTTACAAAATACAAAACCTTTCATCAAAAAAGCCTTGCAAATTTAAGTTCTCATTTCATTCTACAAACTGTAACTTCAGTATCATCATTGGCTGAGATGAAAATGAGCCGCAGATCATTAAAGGATGCCCGGTTTATCCTGGATTAATGCTTTATGTGAGCCACTTCTTCAATCGTCGAGATTTCTGAATGACTTTGGAGAAAGAACAGCAATCAGAAGAGACTAATACCAGCTGCTTTCAGGATCTAATTAGCCAATGAAACCCCCATGTCCCAATTTTTCACGGAGAATATGTTCTTTTGTGAATTGTTTTTGCCCATCTGGTTCTGATTGGAGCAGCGTCCCAGAGGAGTTGTTTACAGTTCCATGCATCATCTCGGAAATCAAAAGTGGAGCTCTGACTTGCATTTTAACGTACAATCACACACACAGATGGAAGGTTGCGCAGCTTGCTTGCCTCCTTTGTGTATTTCTGTCAGTCTTAACGGTGCGAGGACGGCCCAGATGTGTACAAATGTGGGAGCAACAGGGGAGAAGACTACCTCCTGCGACTCGGAGCTGGCGGTGATGAGACGTGTGTCATTCATTTTTACTTTGGTTTAAATTAAACAGAGCTGGCGATGACAAAGATGCCGCTGGAAGCTGTGCAAACCAGAAAACTAGAATATGGTCAGTGTAAGGTCAGAACCGAGCACCTCGAACATACTGAGCACAAAATTACAGGGAAACAACTAGAAATAAAAATATCATGAAGTGAAGAGATGCTCGATATTAAGTCACTGTCAGTTATTATATAGGAAAGTGGTAAACCACACGCAGGGAAAGAGCCATAAACCTCTTTATTATGGATTGGTTTGGCGGATGAATTTGTCTGAAGTGATATATGTTCTTTCTTGCCAACATCTGGAGCTATTTTAGGTGTAGGCTAACATCTTGCTTTGACCGGTGAGAAGCAGGTGTTAACAATCAATAGATGATCTGTTCTACACAATGTGACTTCTGCTCACTTTAACGCTAGGACACGGGAGTGCAGGAAATACACGCAAACATGTTAACAGTAAACATCATCTTATACCTGAAGATCCACACCAGAAGATGGTTTGATGACTTTGACTTGTGAACAAATGTGTATAAAACATTTTATAAGAGCAACATTGGCTTGGATCATTAATGGCAGTATTGCATTTCATTACACACCTATTCAATGAATGAATAATAATCAAACCTCAGCATTTCTCTCTTATAACTATTAAAACTGTGCCATATCTAAACCATGGCACATACAAAGGTCCTAACTATCTTACAATACTGAAACGTAATATACTACAGAGCTGATTTTAAACATTCGAAACTTAAGACTTCCATGATATGCGTAGTCTTTACAAGTTTATGGATATAAAAATATATATAGCCTACATTTGCTGAAATATTCTAATACTGAGGCACAATACTACAGAGCAAATCCTTAAAAAGTAGTATTAATATTAATAGCAGAGACTTTTCAAAAAAAAAATCATCAATTCGGACCTTAAAAAAAGGTCTCGTGCGTGTGCGCGCGCAGCACGGCAGATGCAGCTCGTGAGCGGTGGGAAGTCCATTCTGCTTGCAGAGGCAGCAGCAGCAGAGCGCGAGGCAGCACAGAGCTTGTAAGGAGCCGCTGAGTAGATCCACCGGCAGTAACGGTAAGAAAGAGCTCCTAACAGCACTTTACTGCACCGAAACCGACTTTTAGCGTCTCTCACAGCTCTGTCAGCGAGTTTAACACCCTACTGCACTGTTTATGTTCTCTGTTAGACGTGAAAGTTTACAGAAAACGTTTTAAATCTTCTAATATGACTTGTTTCCTTGTGACAGTTGTGCTAATTGTCATGGAGGATTAACTAGTGTTTGTTGCTGTAAATGGACATGACTTGTTTGGTGGATGTAAATGTGCAGTGTGAGTTGATGACAAACAAGGATAAACTGCTACACAGTGCTGCAAGGAAGTTTTATTATGAGGTCTAATTTTACCTCCATACCATTGGATTACACAAGAACTTGTTTTGATTGTGCAAGAAGGATTTCAGGAAGGCAATTAATAGAGAGGCAGCTATACACTGTTGTGAGCTCATAGCAAAATAGTGCCTTGTGATATTTTTCCCTCTTATTACTTTATGGGACTCTTCCTTTCCACTCCTCGGCAGTCCGTTGATTTATGTAATGTAGCTGGAATGAAAAGTGCTGCGCAGGGGGTGGAAATCTGGCTCGCTGAGAGTCAAACAGATGAGGTGGCTTGTTTTAATCATTAGTCTCCTGGTATCACCAACATGGATGGAGCTTGTGCTGCCGAGTTTAAACTTTCAGGCCTCGGCGGCGTGTGCAACGAAGGTCGAGACGGTTAAGTTTTACTATTTACCTCATTTAATGTTATATATGAGGCTATTAAAGAGGCAATAAACAAGACTTGTTTGGTATAATTGCATTAATGACCCTTTGGGAGGTTGATAAGGTTGTTGATCAATACCAATGACTCACTGATTATTTCGCCAGATGCTCAGATTGTTTGTTGAAGTGGAGCATGGTGCTACAAGTGGGAAGCAGCAGCGGGCCAAGGTTTGTTTCGACCTAAAATATTTGTTTGGCCTGGCAGTTGTACTGTATGTTCGCCGCAGTTTCACGCCAGGGGAAGAAAATAACAAAAGCATTTCAGTTTTAGTGGACTGTTTATCTATTGTTGGCTTTCGAAAATGTAAGCAATGGATTCAAAATGTGACATTCGGTTGCAACATGGTCGGTTTTAACTCCCGAGGGGTTGTCCTCCTCCCGAACAATGATCTCGTGATAAGATTGCAATTAGCTTACTGTGACAGTATATAAAAGACGGACACAGCCACCGTAAGGTTCCCGTTTTGAACCCTCAAGTTTGTCATTTTTCTGTCACCATTTTGTTCTTTTGAAAACCTGATAGAAAAAGTGAGCAGTGAACTTTTCAATCACAAGGTAGCCTCACCCTAAAATACACCCAATGTCATTGTCCATTTTCCTCTAAATAGGACCATAACTTACAAAACAAACATCATGCTGTATTGAACTAGACTTGAAACTAACAATTCAGACCATAAACTCATCAGAAACATACACACGTGGACAAAATTGTTGGTACCCCTCAGTTAAAGAAGGAAAAACCCACAATTCTCACTGAAATCACTTGAAACTCACAAAAGTAACAATACATAAAAATTTATTGAAAATTAAATAATCAAAATCAGCCATCACTTTTGAATTGTTGATTAACATAATTATTTTAAAAAACAAACTAATGAAATAGGGCTGGACAAAAATGATGGTACCCATAACTTAATATTTTGTTGCACAACCTTTTGAGGCAATCACTGCAATTAAACGATTTCTGTATTTGTCAATGAGCGTTCTGCAGCTGTCAACAGGTATTTTGGCCCACTCCTCATGAGCAAACAGCTCCAGTTGTCTCAGGTTTGATGGGTGTCTTCTCCAAATGGCATGTTTCAGCTCCTTCCACATATGTTCAATGGGATTCAGATCTGGGCTCATAGAAGGCCACTTTAGAATAGTCCAACGCTTTTCTCTCAGCCATTCTTGGGTGTTTTTGGCTGTGTGTTTTAGATCGTTGTCCTGTTGGAAGACCCATGACCTGCGACTGAGACCAAGCTTTCTGACACTAGGCAGCACATTTCTCTCCAGAATGCCTTGATAGTCTTCAGATTTCATCGTACCTTGCACACTTTCAAGACACCCTGTGCCAGATGCAGCAAAGCAGCCCCAAAACATTACTGAGCCTCCTCCATGTTTCACCGTAGGGACAGTGTTCTTTTCTTCGTATGCTTGGTTTTTGAGTCTATGAACATAGAGTTGATGTGCCTTACCAAAAAGCTCCAGTTTGGTCTCATCTGTCCAAAGGACATTCTCCCAGAAGCTTTGTGGCTTGTCAACATGCATTTTTGCAAATTCCAGTCTGGCTTTTTTATGAGTTTTTTTCAGCAGTGGTGTCCTCCTTGGTCGTCTCCCATGAAGTCCACTTTGGCTCAAACAACGACGAATGGTGCGATCTGACACTGATGTACCTTGGCCTTGGAGTTCACCTTTAATTTCTTTGGAGGTTGCTCTGGGCTCTTTGGATACAATTCCAACGATCCGTCTCTTCAATTTGTCATCAATTTTCCTCTTGCGGCCACGTCCAGGGAGGTTGGCTACTGTCCCGTGGGTCTTGAACTTCTGAATAATATGAGCCACTGTTGTCACAGGAACTTCAAGCTGTTTAGAGATGGTCTTATAGCCTTTACCTTTAAGATGTTTGTCTATAATTTTTTTCGGATGTCCTGGGACAATTCTCTCCTTCGCTTTCTGTTGTCCATGTTCAGTGTGGTACACACCTTTTCACCAAACAGCAGGGTGACTACTTGTCTCCCTTTAAATAGGCAGACTGACTGATTATGAGTTTGGAAACACCTGTGATGTCGATTAAATGACACACCTGAGTTAATCATGTCACTCTGGTCAAATAGTTTTCAATCTTTTATAGAGGTACCATCATTTTTGTCCAGGCCTGTTTCATTAGTTTGTTTTTTTTTTAAATTATGTTAATCAACAATTCAAAAGTAATGGCTGTTTTTGATTATTTAATTTTCAATAAATTTTTATTTATTGTTACTTTTGTGAGTTTCAAGTGATTTCAGTGAGAATTGTGGGTTTTTCCTTCTTTAACTGAGGGGTACCAACAATTTTGTCCACGTGTGTACTTACTGAGAGAACACATCAAGACAGAAGTGGAGTAATTTTATCATAGACTTCTATACAATCGGACTTCTTTGTGCACCCAGAGGAGTCCACCACCTGGTGGCTGTTAGAAAGAATGAAGGTCTAAGTTTTGTCTGCATTAGCTTCAGTTTTCAGACCTGAATGTGCTTCAGGAATAAATTAGACTTTGACAGCAACCTATACATTGTAGAATTTACTGCTTTTACTATTTGTTTACCATTAAATTTTTTGTACCTGTTTTGTTAAATTGCATATAATACCGAGTAAAATACAAGAAAATATTAATTGAAATGTTTTCCATAAAAAAACAGACCAAAACTGTAACAAACACAAATCTGTATTTTTAGAAATGGTAATATGTTCTTTTCCACCGTTGAACTGCAAAACTACACTGTTGTTGTTTTTCAGAAGTTGCTGTTGTTTGAAAGAAAAAATAATAAGTGAGAAATTAATTAAACTGTAATTTTACAGTATTACCTATTTTGTTAAATTACAGATATATCTTTTATATTGGATGTAAAAAAGTTGTAATTTATGACTTGAATGTCACAAAAACAAAGAAACCAACAACAAGAAAAAAAAAACAGGTCAAAGCTGTAGCCTACATAATGACCACATCAAAAATGTGTATTTTTTACCATGAGTACTTTTGTCTTCTTAGTGAATGACCATGGAATTACACTGTTTTACTTAATTAAATCAGCTATAAAATGTCAGTATTTCTCTGGTATTTTTCTCTCTTCTTACCATTTTTACAGTTTCTACACATTATTTGACTATGTTTAATGTATTTTTTCTGGAAGCAATGATGCCAGAAAAAATGCATTACGAATATACTTTCCAGCAATTTTTACTGATTTATTTTTATTTATTTTTGCAGTGTAGTTATGTTTTAAAATTAGACAACCTCATTAATCAAAAACTTGCACAATATCGTCATTCAAGTGTTATTTTAGGCATACAATCTAAAAAAAAACTAATCTCATGTGAATATTTGCTAGTTTTCTATGACATTAATTTTGTGGTTGCCGACAGATACTCCAATAATAAAAGTTATTAGAATATGTTAATTTGAGCTCCAATGAACACTGATGCCATTTTTAGTAAATTTTTAACACTAGAAAACATAGTGTCCAGACCTTTACTTAGTCAAGGATTGTTTTTGTTTGTTTTAATATTGTGCATTGTAGAACAGAACTGAAGACATCAGAACTAAGAAATAACACATTTAGGGAGCCAAAAAAGTATAAAGAGTCTTCATTTTCTCAAGCAGCTTCATGAGGTTGACACCTAAAGCTTTTCCAGCAGTCCTGAAGGAGTTCCCACATATGCTGAGCACTTTGCTAGCTGCTTTTCCTTTACTCTGCTCTCCAACTCATCCTGAACATCTCAGCTGGGTTTAGGTTGGATGACTGTGGAAATCATCTGATGCAGCACTCATCACTCTGCCTCTTGGTCAGACAGCCCTCACAGAGTCTGGAGGAAGTTCTGGCTCTTTGTATTGCTGAAAAACTAATGATGGTCCCAGTAAGCTCAAACCAGATGGTGCTCTCATCTGAGCTACTGTTAATTGTTGGTTTTTGAGGCTCTGATTAACTTTAGCAGTGGAGGGAACTCTTGGTTTTACTTTACGAGACTGTGTTTGTCACAGCGGTAATTGGAGGAAACTTTACATTTTTTTGAAATTCTCCAAGCTCACTGTTCTTCTTTTCTTCAAGAAATGATGGGCTGTTGTTAGTTAAGGGATTCTTGCCGTAAATGGATTACTGTAGTCGTAGTTTAATGGGGCTATTTGTGGTATACCAACAACTACACCTAAACACCGCCCAACTGATGGTCCCAAACAAATTAGAAAGAAGAAATGGTAGAAATGAAGAAGAGGGAATTTAACAATTAACTTTTGATTTCTGTCAGAATCCCTCTCTGGTCATTGATTTAACCCATGTAAACTCTCCTCTGTGTATCAAAGTTATATGTAGAAGATTTATTTCCACGAAACAAACAAATCATCTTGCACAATAATGATACATAAATAACTAAAAAGAGAATAAAAACAGAATATGACAAAATTGTTGGTACCCCTCGGTTAATGAAAGAAAAACCCACAATAGTCACAGAAATAATTTGAATCTGACAAAAGTAATAATAAATAAAAATTCTTTGAAAATTAACCAATGAAAATCACTCATTGTTTTTTTTAACCGTGGTTCAACATAATTATTTTAAAAAATACACTCATGAAACAGGCCTGGACAAAAATGATGCTACCACTAAAAAAGATTGAAAATAATGTGACCATAGGGACATTTTTAATCAAAGTGTGTCCTCTAATTACCAAGTTGACAAGCCACAAAGCTTCTGGGGGAATGTTCTATCGACAGATGAGACGAAATTGGAACTTTTTGGCAAGGCACATCAGCTCTATGTTCACCGATGCAAAAATGAACCATTTCAAGAAAAGAACACTGTCCCTACTGTGAGACATGGAGGAGGCTCTATTATGTTCTGGGGCTGATGTGCTGCATCTGACAGAGGGTGTCTTGAATCAGGATACACTGAAATCTCGTGACTGTCAAGGTATTCTAGAGAGAAATGTGCTGCCCAGTGTTAGAAAGCTTGGTCTCAGTCGCAGGTCATGGGTCTTGCAACAGGATAGTGACCCAAAACATACAGCTAAAACACCCAAGAGTAGCTAAGAGGAAAACACTGGACTATTCTGAAGTGGCCTTCCATGAGCGCTGATCGAAATCCTATTGAACATCTGTGGAAAGAGCTGAAACATGACATCTGGAGAAGGCACTCTTCAAACCTGAGACAACTGGAGCAGTCTGCTAATGAGGAATGGGCCAAAATACCTGTTAAGAGGTGCAGAAGTCTCATTGACAGTTACAGAAATCGTTTGATTGCAGTGATTGCCTCAAAAGGTTGTGCAACAAAATATTAAGTTAAGGGTACCATCATTTTTACCCAGGCCTGTTTCATGAGTTTATTTTTTAAAATAATTCTGTTAAACCACAGTTGAAAAGCAATATCTGATTTTCATTGGTCATTTTCATAGAATTTTTATTTATTATTACTTTAGTCAGATTCAAATTATTTCTGTGACCATTGTGGATTTTTCTTTCATTAACTGAGTGGTACTATCAATTTTGTCCATGTGTGTATGTGAAAAACCTGAAAAATGTAAGCATATTACAAAAAAAGGAAATTATTTAATGTCTTTTCTCCAACCGTTACAGGGTTGGTAAACAAAACAGCCCACTATGAGTGGCTTGCTTAAAAAAAAAAAAGCATGAAGAACTATTGTCAAGCAGCAAATTAAAGTTACCATTGCACCGTTTCAGTGGAGTATTCCAAACTCAAGTCAATACACTGAAGCATTTCTGAACCGTGTTGAAAGTGTTTCTATTAAAATGGAGCACGATTAAGTTTACGGACCAGAGTAGACGTAAACCCACTGGTGCAAGCATTTGAACCACAATGATGTGGAAACCATGGAATGGTAACTTCAGTTTGCTGCTTGACGGTTGAAACACAAGCTGAAAGGCTTTTTGCACACATTGCAAAGGGAAGAAACATGAGGAAGATAATGGAATTGGAAATACCTTAGGATTAGCTAAAGTGAGTCTTGAATAACTGCTTTTAGAAATACAGTTTTTTGGATGTTTTTTTTTTAGCCAAGCTCCCATCAGGTAACTTTCATGCTGCAAAGATGTGCTGGAAATCTGTCGGCTGGAAGACAACAGTTGTTCAGAGTGAAATATGTTCTATGAGAGACACTCAGAGACATTGTGTTGAACTTAATTGCCGTCAGTGATAATACTCTTATCAAACAGCTACAGATGTCAGTGAATAACAACTCTTTTTAGAGTTTTTTTTAATCACCATTTCTCTGAGGTGAACTCATGCCATTGCACGGCTGTTTTCAGAGTATGTTGGACCATCAGCAGATCAAGGTTATAGCTGGTGAAATTGAATACCAGTGGGACAACGTCAGGCTTTAGTCTGTTGATCCAGTAAACAAATAACTTGCTGGACTCCACTGCCTTCTTCTCAATGTAGTCTTTGTCCAGGTATATTCAGATAAAACATGTGGTCCTATTCAACATGGGTGTCCTCGGCAAGTTGTTGTAATGCTTCAGTATTCAGTTGTCAAACCACTGATGTGCTGTCAAACAAATCAATGCCTCGAAAACTTTAAAGACTGTAATGGTCTTAACCTCAAAATATCTATATATTCATTGTTTATACATTAAAACAGAAAGAGACAAAGTTGTCCCAATCGCACATTGACTGAGATGTCTCCAAGTCCGTACTTGTGAGTCTGTCCAACTTGGCATTGAGAAACATCTAGTGTGTTTAACTTTATTGCTGTCAGTGATAATGTTTTTATCAAACACCTACAGATGTCAGTGAATACAGCTCTTTTCAGTCTGTTGTTAAGCATTGTTTGCCTGCAATGAACTGATGCCACTGTACAGCTGTTTTCAGAGTATGTTGGACGGTTGGCAGATCAACATTATAGCTGATGAAACTGAACACCGATGGGACAGCATTAGATTTTCGTCTGTTGGTTCAATAAACAAAAACAAAAAGTGTTCCTTACAAACCCTGGAGTCAGAGTACATCAGAAGGATCTTTCTCTTCAGTTAGCTAGCAGCCCATCAGTGGCAGATTATGATAGTGGACTGTTTTACCCATGGCTTTAATCTTGGAAAGGAATTTTTTTTACATCCTGGAGTAATGCAGTCGTGGCTTCCCTTTAGTCCTCTGATGATCTGTGGCTCCTCAGTATTTCACTGTCTGTCCTTTACCATCTTGTAGCTAAACTTGCGAAGCTAACCAACCCGGTGTCGTCATTTGTTGTTGTTCTCCAAGATGGCAGCTACCTTTGGGGAAAAGTCACAAAATAATCTTGTTTTTCTGCCTATATGCTTACTTTTTATGATATACCTTCTGAATAGAGTGGAAACAGATGTAGTGAATTATGCTAACTTGACTGAGTGCTTCATTTCCCTTTAAGATGGAAATGCTCAGCCATGCTTATTTTGCTCACCATGCATCTTCTTGCATATAAAAAGCACCATATGGACATGTGAAGAAAAAAACCTAATTTTAACTGGAGGTAATACTGAATTGAAACCTGTTATTCAAGATACTGTGCAAAGCTGTCATCAAGGCTTTTTTTCTAACTTTGTATGTTTCCCAAAATACCAGAAAACACCCAAAATAATAAACACAATTGTCAGAAAATGAAAATTACTGCATGCAAAACACACCAATTAAATATTCAAGTAGGCAGTTGGGTGGCTAAGTACCAGCAGTCGTGCCAGAGTCACTGTTGATTACGTATCGATGCTGATGGAAAAATCTGCTGACTCAAATTTTCTTTTGTTGATGTTTTTGTAAATTTGATTAAAATTTGAGCAAGATTTGGATGGAAACGACTCATTACTGCAATTCCCTCTGGTGACCCACAGAGGTCATTTAGAGTCACAAGCGTTGTTGCTAAAGTTCCATTAATACTGGTGTTTACATTACGTAGAGTGAGATGACCTAATGTTATTCTTTAAGGGCTCAAAGCAGCTGAGGAACTCATCATATGGGATGCATTAGCACGAGGCAAGAAATAAATTCTGCTTTCTTGTATGTAAATATTTGTTAGTGTGTCTTTGAAAAAAATTGCCCAGAGTCTGGATTTGTCACATCCGATCGCATGCTTGTCCGAACTGCTATTTTATGACGCCGATGAAATGGCTCGTCATTTGTTTTTCTCAGCTGTCCAGTTCTCCGCATACCATTCACGGACATTAACAGTGATTGCCCTACAAGCAAAGCTCAGTTTGGTTAAGTTCAGAAATATTATTCCTGGCCGGAGGTGCGTGCTCTTTTGTAACACCCAGGGGTGACGCAGCTGGGTAATAGGACCCGCTGCAAGTATCAGAGGTAACTGTTTCAACATTGTTTCTGGTGTGTATTAAGTGCAGGCCAAAGTCTTTTTAAAATCATGTTTACTCTGGAAATTATTCCAACTTCCAGAGCTTTTCTTTTTAGCACAGTTCAATGAATCAGAGGGATTATAGGAGTTCCAGTTAATACATGGAGGGTATTTTATCTTTACTGGATGGTTATAAACTCCAGATTCTTGCTTGAGGTTATTCGCACAATACATGAATGGAAAACCAATTTATTGAATAAACGTGTGTGTGTGAGTGAGTGTATGTTTGTCTAAATGCAGATGTAGTTGCGGGCTAAGACTTCTTCTTCTTCTTCTTGTTCTTTGCTGAATGAGTCATGGATTTGGATATTTGTTGAAATTGTATTCAGATCCTTTGATTAAAGTTACAATGGACATGTGTTTAAAAGTATTATAGCAGCAAATTGAATGAAAAGTAAAGGTAGTTCGAGCTGAAATGTTTCATGTCACTTTTGAAGCATTGATTTTGTATTGAAAAAGTGCATTAGAGAGGTGGATGGGACATATTGGAGCATGTTTTCTGTGCAAAAAGTGGATGCAATTGCTGTATTTAGTTGCATATATCCAGCTTATTATAAAACACAATATGGAAATTAAGTATCTATAATCAAGGAACTCAACAAATTGAGGACAATAGATTAAAACTATCTTAAAACTGTTGCTGTCAGGGTTCAGGGTCCAAATAATTAATGGAATACTGTCACAGCTACACCAGAAAACAAGTGAAAAAAAACTAAAACACCATATCCAAATTACTTTTTTGCCACTTGGTGACAGCAAATAAAAAAACAACATGTAATATTTCTTTAAAAACTGTTATTGTAAACATCTAACAGACACAGAACAACATCAGCATAAATGTGGAATTTTTTTTCATCCACTAACAAATATAAATCTAACATCCAATTTATTTGCTGTTTTTAGTCTCGACTAACTCCTGAGAGAAATATCTGTATATCTCTTTATCTGCTAAATGCTTCCCTTTCAGAAAACTTGTTTTCAACTTTCTACTGTTTGTTGCTTAGCAGGTAGTGTTTGGTGTATTTTTAAAGCACTTAAAAAAAAACTGCAACTACAACAGCACAAGGCAGTGAGAGTGAACCAAAACAGTGAAATTGAAGGCTGTAAAAACCAGAACAATGATTCATCAAATAGATCAAAACACCTCTGAGAGCTGTGGTGAGCTGGAGAGTTGGTGATAATCCTCTGTGAAGTGACCTTTTCCACGTTCCACATTAACATTTGATTCTGTTTCGACAAAAAAAAAAAAAGAAGAAGTCAGTGCAGTTTTAAGGATGATATGTTTGTCTTCAGGTTGAGAGAGTTTGTCAGCCTCTGCCAGCTATTGTTTTTTGTTCCTAAGTAATTTTGCAGATGAAGACACAAGACTTTCATAAAGAATAACACAATAAAGTTATTCCCTTTATTTCCCATGAGGCCTTCAGTGGGAGACTGGAGTTGCAGCAGCAAAGGAAGCAAAGAGCTTGACTAAATCAATGTAGCAGCAATAAACAAGATCCCTGCAAACAGATTGCTACATAAACTTAACAACAAAGAGGAGCTGTCCTGTGAAAACGAGAAATTTATTATGTCAAATTAAGAGTGTACCTCTTACAGGGCATACAGTGACAGCCAGCTGCAACATGATGTACTGTTTTTGCATTAGCTTGTGTTGGGACACTAAAGAGAGGACCAGATTTGATACAGAGGGAGTTGTTGCAGTAAAGTTTAAATATTATTCCTGGGAGCAACCTAAGACTAACATACAAGCATAACAAATATAGCAGTTAAATTAAAGAGATCTCTCAAGATTAATGACGCCTCACAGAATCTGCAAAACAGACATACACAGCTTGCCTCGTTCCATCCGCTCTGAGAGGAAAATGAATTTACATTTCAAAGATTTTGTAAAGAGAAAATAGAAGCAGGAGTGGGTCGAAGGCTGCAGAGGCTCTGCTGGAAGTACAATGTGAGTTTTCAGAGATGTTGTTTTGAAGCGTTGCAAAGATTGGAACAAGTGTGTGTTTAAAGTATTAATTCATTTGTGAGTAACCTAATACGCCTTCTTTCTCTTTCTCACTGTACTTTCTGCTTCATTTATTCCCCTGCATGTATTTGCAATATGACTCCAAAACTTTGACTGTCCTTTGGAGGAAGCAGCGGTTTGGACCCCTCAGCCTCAGTGGGCCCCCTTTTCCTTTTAATACATTCAGTTGCATGCCTGCACAAATACCTAGAACCGGCAAGTAAACATGCATTTCTGTTGTTAATACAGTTTGTTTTTGTGCTTTCTTTTTGTCTTGTGATAGCCTAATTTCCACTTACATTTGAACTGTTTCTTCAAAGTTCACTTGCATCAGTGCTACTGCCTGTTTAGAGACAGCATATAAAGGATGCAACTTGGTTTTAGAGTCAGATTTTCAATACAGCTGATGAAATAAGAAAATAATTGAACATTCGTTATTAATTTTCCATTTGAAGCTTCTTTCAACTGACAACAGGCAAGAGACGTGATAGTTTGCCACTCCTATCTGAGGAATCCAGAGAAAATCAGTGTGTGCACAGGGAAACTTGTACATCGAAAGATTTGAGCTGAGCAGCAGGTTCAGATGTAGAAATTTCTTGTGAGTCGCATTTGTTGGCTGGTTGGTTGACCTGAACAGTTTAAACAGAGAAATTACAGAATCTGAAGCTGGTTAAAATTAAAAAAAAAAAAAAAAAAGGATCTGCCCAGTGTCAGGTGCATGACCCAGCTGCAGCAACTGCGGCTTAAACAGTCAGAGTGGAACTAGGTGTCGAAGTAGGCGAGTGCGACGATGTACATGAACAATTGTTTGGATGCAGGAAATAAACCGATCAAGTCTCATCCTGAACCAAATGCCGCATACGTCACATAGCTACAAACTACAGAGGGCTGCATCGAAGCCTGAATTGTCTTTTAAAGCTAAATGATATGCTTATATTGCAATAATTTTGACAGATACTGTGATATAAGCCACATTTTTATTAACGGTAATTTTAGAATTTCTTATTTACCGCAAAACGAAATTCTTAAAATAATGATGTGGTTTTTATTGCAATCTGTACCGAACAATCACATGTCCTTAAAGAATAGGATTTATGGGCTGCCTTGATTACAGCACAACGGTTTATTTTTAAATCAAATCCAATTTTATTCATATAGCACCTTTCAAAACAAATTGGTGGCATTCAAAATGCTTTACATGCTGATTGAAAAATACGTAGAATATAAAAAGTGAAACCAGAAAAAGAACTTGGAGACTAATGCACATGGTGTCATAAAATAATATTAGTTAAAATAATAAAAGATTCAGAAAAAATTACAATAACAATAAAAGTTTATTTTTTAAAGATGGATGTTGTGACACATTTGACCTTTATCTAAGAATTGCGGATCATGATTTAGATAGTGCCTTTGGCTAAATTGCAATATTAGCAATATTTTCATTATTTGTTCAGTCAATTTCTGTTCAAGAAGTGAAAAAACCTCATTTAAAACAGTTATTTTTAAACTAAACTAAGTGAAGTACAGCTTTGGAACAGAGTTTTTTTTTTCTCATCATTGTCTCATGTTAGTGGCCTTATTTATTCTCCTATTCATGTTTTTTGCAACATTTTAGTAAAGAACTTCACAGAAAAAGGTTTCAATAATAGTTTAAATCAAGCAGTAATGCAAAATTTTTTTTGCACCTGAGCTATAGTTTTTCCTGTGTAAACAAGATTCAACATAGTTGTCTGACGATGCTAAATATCATAACATTCAGTTTCTAATAGGAAGTGCTGCAGTGAACAGCGTTTTCTCTACGACTATGGAAAAGTAAACCTCATAAACAGATTTCAGGTTTTCAGAAAGACACAAATAAAACACTGAATGACAAATGGCATAGAGTTAACCTCATATCAAGCCGGTTGTGCATCCAGTTAATTTTTAAATCCACAAAAAAAATTTTACATACGGATTGTACAGATTCCAAAGATATCACATAAGTCAAACTGAAGAGTTGGAACAAGATGAGATTGTCGGTCTCTGAGGAATAAGGTGATTTTTACAGCTACTTAAGAGAAAGAAGGAAGAATATATTATACTTGAAGGGGTTAAACAAGCCAGTGGGACAGAGCTAATGTGGATGTGACATTAGGCACCAGTGATAAATTAATTATGTTGCTAATTAATTAATTAATTTTGGAATATTTCTAGATTCAAACAAAAATTATACTTTTTAAAGGGGTTTTTGAGGGACTCTCCCATGACATCAGCTTCACAGAAGAGTCCAGATTGATCTCTCTGCTGAAATACTGATGTTTCACCAAATATCAGCACTAATAAACCACAAGATCTGAAACATATTGTGCTTTTACAAGCTTCCTCTGACCAAATACCACCCAAAAATTGTTTGGAAAGACGCATTGGAGTCAGTAGATACCCACCACACCAGACCATCGCAGAAGAGTTTTACCAGATGCCTTGTGAAGCCGATCCTATTTCAAGATGCTGGCAGGCCGGTGGTGTAAATCGAGTCTATAGGCACTGCTGCTGCTGCTGTATCTGGTCCACGGCTCTGCTCACTCTGTCTTGTGGTTTTGGACCAAGCCACTGTCATTTCACTGGAATTTCCTGCCATCTGCGCTCAGTCAAAGTTTCTCACAGATCCACACCTGCTTGTAAATGTTTAGTCCTGCCAGGAGGAGAAGGTGAGCGGCAATTCAGGAGGAGGGAAGGATCCACATTTGCTTTTATCTTCTCAGGTTTTTCCCCCGTTAACATGTCTGTGTGGTATTTTTTTTTTAACATCCTGGTGGAGTCATAGCGAATGAAATAAGGCAGTCAATGCTATCCTTTCGATGTCATTTCCACCTTGAAGCTGCAGCATGTCTTAAAAACAGAGAACCAGACTTCCGGGATTTCATATGTGACAAACTTGTTGCAAGATCTAATCCTGTCAAGTTGCACTGTGGAGATTTCTGTATTATTATTCTTCACAATTTGACTGAAAGAAGTCAGACTTTGTCAAAAATGTCAAAAATTTATCCAAAGCAGCTCAAAATTTGTTCGAAATTACTAAAAACATTGCAAAAAATACTCAAGATACACCTGAAATTATTCAAACTTGGTCCACAATTACAAAAACATGCTCACAAGTCAATATACAGTCATGGAAAAATATATTAGACCACCCTTGTTTTCTTCAATTTTATGTTCATTTTAATGCCTGTGGGGCAAGATAGAGTTAAGTATGCAGATACCAGATATTAACTGCGACAATGTCACCTGGAAATTACACCAGGAAATCATAGCTTAGGTTTACTTTTATTATTTCTTTGTTACAAAACAAGGTCACACAGGTTCAAATACCACAGGGGCAAGACGGTTCCCAATTAAACTAATTTTATTAACAAATTTGTAGAAATGAAAATATAAATAACAATGTCATATACCAGTTAAACACCTTTTGTAAAATGGGCAAGGGGGAGTAACAACCTAATTAAAAAACATAATCAAAAAAACACAAAAAGAGAAACAGTTAACAAACTAGCCAATTAAATAAATGACAATAAATGAACTTGCAGAGAAGATAACTAAACCAAATACAATAAATGAAAATTAAAGCTGCAAGAAGCATTAGGCGGGACTGCACGATTAAGTGGTGAAATGTAAGCCAAATGTAAGCAAAACATGGTGGAGGGACGAAAACATGGTGGACAAATTTTGACAGCTTATAAAAAAAAACTAGACAAGTTACTGTGTTTCTTTTGATAACTTTTGCTTGGCTGGATATTCACTATAATCTGTGAAAATATGAAGCCGAAATATTGTTCGGTTTTGGAGGAGATAATGTTTAAAGGGTTTGCATATTTCAGGTTATAGCGCTCCCTAGATTGAAGATAGCTCAAATTGGTCGGACAGGTTTTCGTAGAGCTCGAGCGGACGAACGCGTGAACGGTGGTTGCATGTCTCTACGACATTCCTGTGCTAATAGCTGACGCCTTTTGTGTTGGCCTTGTGTTTTTTGCAGTATTTTGTGTCCCTAGGTGGCGCTATAGAGTTTTTGAAGACATTTTTTCAGAATATCGAATTTTTCGCGTGACTTGACTTGCGTGCCAAATTTCATAAAAAGTTATGCACGTGTAAGGGGTCAAATTAAGCGAAACTTGGGGTACGCGTAGAATAATAATAAGAAGAAATGGAGCAAAAACAATAGGGACTCGCCAGCTTCGCTGGCTCGGTCCCTAAAAATACCAAAAGGAATTTACTAAATTAATTTTCAAGTAACAAAATCAAAGAAAACTAATTAGTTCATAAAGGCTTAAAACACTGGCCCGTGTCACTAGGCAATCATATAGGTCCCAGGACAGCCTATGACACAATCAGGCCTTTGCACAGAGCGGGCTCAGGCAGCAATCAGCCATACTGGACCAAGGCGCAGTCTGCTCCAAGCCGACCAACCAGAACCAGAACCACAATTAACGGAAACAAAACACAAGGAAAACAAAAGAAAACCAAAATTGTACAGATGAAGAGAGCAGCTCAGAGAGTGGTGGAAGGTAGCGGGTCAGACAGTTATACTGGATTGCTAAAAAACCCCACAAACTTGAAGTTTAATAAATTGGTTAAATAAAACCAACTTAACCTTTTGGGAGAACCAAATTAATACATACTAGGTGCAGCAAACCCTAGGCGACCGAGCGATGTGAGCCTCGGAAATAGGCTACGGCTCAAACACCCGGCCTGGAATTTATGCTAGCATTAATCAGTTAGGAGGTGACTGAGAAAAATGAGCAGACAAACAACGCGCCAACTACATACCAGAGCAGACAGGTAGCCATACACAGCAGGACTCCAGTGTATCACTCCAAATCTCCCTGGCCCCAGCAGTCGACCATGCTGAAAGGAGTGGAAATCGTGTGACCAACATGCGCATTGACACATAAACAAAGGAGAAGACAGCAGACCACTCACGTGTAAGAAGAAGATAGCGTGCCTCGATGACGATCACAAACGCCGTGGTGTCACACACCAAGCAAAAGAAAGACGGCTGCACCAAATAACATTGCCATGCTGAGCCACAGCCACCATGGGAACAAGCGAGGAGTGGAAGAGAGCAAGCGCCACCACCGCACACCTGGATATAAACGTGTGCATGGCACTGCCCAGCAATCATGATACCTGTACCACTGGTGCGGCACCCAACAGTGGCCAAGAGGGACACAAACTCTGGTCACACCTGGTACAACTAAAGGTGCATTTGGAGAAATGTAATGATAACAACAAAAATAGGTCATAAGAGTTTAAGAGCTGATATCTAGCCATTTTCCATGGTTTTCTTGATAATAACCAAAATCACTTAAGTTCTTACATCAATAGCTATGGCACTGTACTGCCAAAAATAGTGCTTTAGGCATTCTGTGTTTTCTTTTCTGTCTGTTTTAGTTACATGGTACACTCAGGATGATTGCATAACCATTGTTTTTGATGACTGCAGCCATGTGTCTTGGCATGCTCTCCACCAGCTTCTGACATTGTTCTGCTGTCACAGCAGCCCATTCCTGTTGCACAAATTCAAACATATTTGCTTTGTTTTTGAGCTTGTGGTTTTCCATTTTGTGATTGATGATTTTCCACAGCTTTTCAGTTGGATTTAGATCTGGTGATTGAGGTATGGTTCCAAAGTTCTGGTTCTCCATCCAGGCTTTAACTGACCTTGCCATGTAGCAAGGGGCATTGTATTGTTGGAAAATCCAGTCATTCGAGGCGGGAAAGAGTTTTCTAGCTGATGGAAGAAGACTGTTTTCAAGGGTAGCCCTGTACATGACTGAGTCCATTCGCTCTTCACACAGTTACATTTGACCTGTTTCACCCATACTGAAACAACCCCAGATCATCACTGATCCGTCCCTATGTTTTACTGTAGGGGCAAGACACTCTAGTTTGTAGGCTTCTCCAGACTTCCTCCTAACCAGTAAGGTGGGTGGAGTGGGCATCAACTGAAAATTGAATTCATCACCGAAGAGAACCTTACCCAGTCATCAACAGTCCAAGCCTTGTGATCCCCACCAAGGAGTAACCAGGCTTTCTTATGTCTTTCGTTGATGACAGGCTTCTTCCATGTCATGTGTGACTTCAGACTAGGGCTGGCCCGAATAGTAGTTTCTGGTCTCTGGATATTCGGGCCCTATTAAAGACGAATATCCGAATATTCGTTCCGCCCCTTAGCATCCGCAGGTGGGGGATGGATGGGTGTGTGTGTGTGTGTGTGTGTGTGTGTGTGTGTGTGTGTGTGTGTGTGTGTCTGTGTGTGTGTGTGTGTCTGTGTGGGTGGGGTGGGATGGGGGGTAGGTGGCGTTGACGGCCTGAATATTCGGATCCATTCTTCTGGTCTCCCGGACGCAAATTTTGCACACTGCCTTCGTGTTGTCTTCAGTTAAACTGAAGAATTGCCAAACAGCGAAGGTCTTCGGCATCTTGTCTTGTGTTTAAGCAACGAAGTGAAGCGTGACGTCAGAGTCGGCAGCCACCTGGCCATTTCGGTGGTGGTAACAAGCACGAATGAGCCGAACACGGTGGGATGAGCTGAAGTGGGCCGAAGTCGCAGGGAAGAAATGAGCTTCGAATATTCGTGTTGTCATCTGCGGGGAGGAGGGGGTGATCACATAGTCATATCTGTATATGTCATAGTCATATGTGTACATGTTTATGTGATCACACGACGGGATGAGCCGATGTGAGCCGAAGGCGGAGGGAAGACAGTAACGCCAAATATTCGTTCCGCCTGGTAACGTCTGACCAGGGGGGGCGCGAATATTCGGATACCAAAATTAATATCCGGATACCGCCGGAGCAAACGAATATTCGGATATTCGGGTCCAGCCCGACTTCAGACTAGCTTCAAGAAGTCGGATTCCAACTGTACATTGTTCCACAGTGCCCACTCATTTTTAATGTCTCTGGAGGTCTGACGACGATTCCTGACACAGGAACGGATGAGTGCATGGTCATCTTGTGGGGTAGGAAAACATTTCCAGCTAGCAATTTGGTAGTACCATGTTCGGCTTGTTTTTTCTTGGTGTAATGAATGGCTGTCTTAGAGATCTTCAGTTTTTTCGCTACTTGTCTCTCACTCATGTCAATTTCCAGCAGTGCCAAGATGGCTGCCTTTGTGGCTTCACATAATTCTTTTGTTTTAGGCATTATGTGAGAGCTGACAACTTCTGAGTTGTGCTATGGCTTGAATGTAAGCAGGAAACCACTCTAGACCTTAGCACGTGCAGTAATGCTTATGACATGAAATGACCACATATATACCCCAGGGAATACAATTAAGCTTAAGCATATCAAATATATGAAGCATTATGTAATCAGCTACATTTTTTTGTCAAGTTCATTGTATTCTTCAGGTAATACACCTTCAGTGGTACCAGGCATTAAAATGAACAAAAAGCTGAAGAAAACAAGGGTGGTCTTATATTTTTTTTCCATGACTGTATAGGGGGGAAAAAACAAACAGAGAAGTTCTTTTAAATTACTCAGACATTTTCCACACTGGCTTAAAATTTATCCAAAATGGCAAAAATATCAAGATGAGATAAAATTTGTCGACAGTGACTTTAAACCTGAAATAAATGGCAAAAATATCCAAAATTATTTCAAATATGTCCATAATGACTCAAACTTGGTTCAAATCATTATATAATTAAAAACAAAACAAAAACAAAGTTCTCAAAATTTACTCAGACATTTTCCACACTGACTTCAAATTTCTCCAAAATGGCAAAAAGTCCTAGCCTAGCCACGCTATACCCATGTTTCTGACGGCACAAGGGTCTAGGGAAGCTCGACAGGGAGGGAGGCGGGCTAAAAGGTTGTCTATCAAATCCCTCTGCAGCAGTTGGGTAGGTATACAACCAATCAACGCAACGAATAGGCTAACGTAGCTCCGAGAGCACCGGCGGATTGTGGCTAAGTCCCATTAGCTTCTCAACCAGCGGAGCCAACTGGTATATTAAGGATTTGCCATATCCCGTCGGCATAAGTCCAAATACGTCTTTCTTCTCAATGAAACACTTAAGTGCCGTCCTTTGTTTATCTTTCAAGTTGAATTTTAGCTTCAAATCTTTAAGGGCAGTGGCCAAAGCTGAGTCGAAAGATAACTGTTTATTGTGCGCTGGTTGTTTCTGTCAGAATTGTCACGCCTCTGTCGTCACTTCGTTACGCCCGCCTTCTGACTCTACACTTCATGGTGATTGGTCCGGCCAGTTTTAGGAGAATCCAGCCTCGAGCCTTATGGAGGGTAACTAGACCCACCCTGGCAGAGAATTAAATTCGTTGCCGTGGGTTGTCTAGCGCGGCTAGGCTAAAAAAGTCCACAATTATATCAAATTTGTACACATTGACTTTAAATCTGTCCTAATTGGCAAAAAAATATCCAAATGATTTAATTGTTAAATAACTCAAACTTGGTCCATAATGACAAAAATGTGATCAGAACAAGTCAATATATGATAAATAAAAATTCCAAAGTTCTCAAAAATCACTCAGACTTTTTACACACTGGCTTAAAATACATCCAAAATGTCAAACTTGGTCTAAAATAATAAAAACATGTTCTGAAAAACTCAAAAGCTGTTAAAGCAAAAACAAAAAAATGCCTCTAAATTTGTCAAAAATGACTGAAACATTTTCCAAACCGACTTAAAATGTGTCGAGCTGCAAAAGGGTCCAAGATGACTCAACAACATTGTTCAAAAATCACTTGAAACTTGTCCAAAATGACAGTTTGTCTGAAGTGACATAGAACCTGTCTAAATAAGCAAAAAATGTCCATAATTAATCAAAATATGTCAAAAAATTACAGAAACACACCAGGCCCTCAATATCTAATCTAGAAAAAATGTCTAAAAACAACTTCAACAAAGGGGCTATATCAGAGTAATTTCAACATCAGGGTTCAGGCCGTACAATATTATATATTATATAAGTTTGCGTATTTTAAATATTAATGCCCTACAATATTATATATAATACAAATGTACTTAATTTAAATATTAAGGCCCTGAAATATTATATGCAATATACGTGCACTAATTAAAAATTGAAACCCCACAATTTTAGACATAATATAAATTCGCTATTTCAATATTAGTGACTCACAATGTTGTATATAATGCTAATTTACCTGACTAATTTCAATAGTGGGGTTATGGCTCTGCGGTATTATATACAGTACAAATTTGCTTAATCTAAATATTAAGGCCCTACAAGAATATCCATCCTTCCATCCATTCTCTATACACCGTTTTATCCTCACTAGGGTCGCGGGGGTGCTGGAGCCTATCCCAGCTGACTTGGGCGAAGGCAGGGGACAACCTGGACAGGTCGCCAGTCTGTCGCAGGGCTACATATACAGACAAACAATCACACTCACATTCACACCTACGGGCAATTTAGCGTAATCAATTAACCTCAGCATATTTTTGGACTGTGGGAGGAAGCCTGAGTGCACGGTGAAAACCCACGCACAGAGAGAACATGCAAACTCCATGCAGAAAGATCAAAGGCCCAGGCAGGGACGTGAACCTTGGATCTTCTTGCTGCTAGGCGAAAGTGCTAACCACTACGCCCACTGTGCAGCCCTACCCTACAACATTATACACAAAAACCCAGTGAGTTCAGAGATTGTCCATGGTCATTTCATCAGATTGTTGAATTGGTCGACTAATAATTATCTAAAACTAACATTACATTGACAGGAGATGTTTGCAGTGCTATTTACAGTGACAATGAGCTGCCATATTAACCACTAGTGTGCTTCAGTTGATAGAATCTGTTTCTATTTGCAGCTTACTTTTGTAATTGATTATATTTTGTGTTTTGGGTCTCCGGTCCACCACCTGGCCTGCAGGTTATCTGTAATGTAAATACCACTGGATCCCCGGATCGTTTTCTGTTACTGATCGTTCGGCTCATTTTCAGTTGTTTTTTTTCTCATCCAGCTGGAGTTTCGATACAAGCAGGGATGGAGGAGTCATCACCTCCTCTGTTGGGGTGCAGCTTCGCATTCCTTGCTTCAGTTTCACGCTGTGTTTCCGCAACTGTAGGAGGTTTCGTCACCTGAACGGACCTCTGCCTTGACCAAAGTCTCCAAATTCAGACACGACTTAGTGATTCTGTCTCACGGCACTGTTGCTGCTGCTTTGCGTTGCCTGCTTCGTTACGCTGATCAAGCACTTGGAGGGATTTTCTGCTGGTCTGGAAAAACTGTATCCAAGCAGCTTTTTTTCTCTCAGACTTGGCTGCAGGTATCTGACCGACACATCGAGTTGACAGGTTTAGAAATGAGGTGACAGCTTTCAGCCATGTGGTCTTCATCAGCTGCATTGAAACCTCCACACTGGATGTTATCGGACCATCCTCAGGTGTTTCTGCACCTTCATTGTCCTTTTGTTTAGCTTTGACTTCCTGTTTGAGCTCAACATGGAGTTTGTCCAGTTTTTGAACCTACTTTTTTTTATCAGTCACAGTTCGTTCAGTTGTCATGCTGAAGTCCAATTTCCTGAAATGTAAAAAACAGTGAGATTTGCCACAGTTAGATAAAAAGAAGTCCTTGAAATAAATGACCTAATGGTTTGTTTGCCACTGCCCGTCAGAGCAAAACATTTTCCTGTGTGCTGCACTTATTTGACAGGAAATATCAGCCTTTTGTGTCTTACAAAACTTTAAAAACACAGTTGCAAAATCTGTTTTATACCATGACGACGCAGTTCAGTTTAGTTTAGCTACAAAAACGATGAAGGTTTGAGAATGGGCTGCACAACATTGGAAAAAACTGGCATTCTGATTTTCAGGTTTTATGTAAGATATATTATAAAGTAAACAATACAGGATTTTTTGTCAGATGACTTGAAAAACTTTACTTAAAAAGAAACAACTGCTCTAGAATGATTTGAATGATTCTGTTAGAGAGAACATCTGCATTGAAACCTAAAGTCAGCATTAAATTGTCACCAATGATGATTTTTTTATTGTTTCCTTTATTTATCTAATTTTGTTTTAGTTTTGCAGTGTTTGATGTTGTATGTTTATTGTTCTGGGGTTGTTTGTCGCCCAGATTTAGCTGCAAGCTAAAGGTTTGTTTAGATTTAGGTAGAAAAACAACAAAGGTTTAGGAACAGCTGTTATAGGGGTGCATGCCATTGGAAAAAAAACTGGTGTTGTGATATTTAGTTTTATAGTAATATATACTATGATATAAAAAAATATGGAAATAATTAACCAGATGACTGGAATAGCTATTCAGAAAGAAAAAAACACTCTAGAATGATTTGGATGATTCTGTAGGGGAGAACATTTTCATTAAAATCTAAAATCAGCACAAAATCGTCACCATTAATGATTATTATTGAGGTTTTGCAGTGTTTTATGTCATATATTTATTGTTCTGTGCGTTCTGTGTTTTCCTTTTACTATCTGTCCAGATTTAGCTGTTATCTAAAGATTCAAGTAGAAAAACAAGGAATGTTGGGAATGGGATACAGCTTTGGTAGGACTGCACAACACTAGAAAAAATGGCATTCTGTTATTTCTGATTTTTCTGCAAGATATATTACAATATGAAAACTACAGTAAGTTTATCAGATGACTTGAATAACTCTGTTGAGAAAGAATTACTCATTGTAGGACAGTTGGGGGGATTTTCTCGAACAAATACATCAAAACCTAAAGCCAGCACAGAAGTGTCACCATTCATGACTATCAATGACGACTTATTTCATAATAATAATAATGCTACTTATAAAGCACTTTTCAAGACACTCAAAGACACTTGACTGTGTAGGTGATAACACAAAAAATTATATATAAATAAATAGAATGAAGTGGAGAAAGCAGCATACAGTAAAGGAGATTTCTGAGTCGTAAGCATTGTTGAAAAGATGGGTCTTTCTTTATTTCTCAATATATTCAATACATACACCCCCTGTCAAAAGTTTTAGGACACTTTCTCATTTAAATAAAGTAGAACCTGTCCTACAACTTTTAACAGGAGGTGTATTTCATCATATGGATGTGATCAGGGCAGGACTCTGGTCATACATGTAAAGTTTCAGGCAGATTGGAGCATGTTCAGTGCATTTACACAGCATTTGACATTTCATGGTGAAGGGTCAAAATTCCAGAGGCCACCACAGACACGCCCTTTGACTTTGGAAAAAGATTTTAATAACTTTGGATCATTAAGGCCTCCTGTATGTACTGGTCGAATTTGAGGTAAATTGGAGTTTCCCCCTAGGAGGAGTTCACTCTAGAAAAAAATGAAAAATGGCCAAAATCTGACATTCAATGCAAAATAGCTCACTTCCTGTTGGGTTTGGAATGTGGCTGTCACTGACTTTGTTGTTCAGCCTGATGTGCTGCATATGTGTACCAAATTTGGTCGATACACCCCCTGTCAAAAGTTGTAGGACAGGTTCTACTTTATTTGAATGAGAAAGTGTCCTAAAACTTCTGACGGGGTGTATATACAGTGCCTTGTGAAAGTATTCGGCCCCCTTGAACTTTTCAACCTTTTCGCCACATTTCAGGCTTCAAACATAAAGATATAAAATTTTGCAGAGAGCATCATGAAGACCAAGGAACACACCAGGGAGGTCCCAGATACTGTTGTGGAGAAGTTTAAAGCCGGATTTGGATACAACAAGATTTCCCAAGCTTTAAACATCTCAAGGAGCACTGTGCAAGCAATCATATTGAAATGGAAGGAGTATCAGACCACTGCAAATCTACCAAGACCCGGCCGTCCCTCTAAACTTTCACCTCCAACAAGGAGAAGACTGATCAGAGATGCAGCCAAGAGGCCCATGATCACTCTGGATGAACTGCAGAGATCTACAGCTGAGGTGGGAGAGTCTGTCCATAGGACAACAATCAGTCGTACACTGCACAAATCTGGCCCTTATGGAAGAGTGGCAAGAAGAAAGCCATTTCTCAAAGATATCCATAAAAAGTCTCGTTTGAAGTTTGCCACAAGCCACCTGGGAGACACACCAAACATGTGGAAGAAGGTGCTCTGGTCAGATGAAACCAAAATCAAACTTTTTGGCCGCAATGCAAAACGATATGTTTGGCGTAAAAGCAACACAGCTCATCACCCTGAACACACCATCCCCACTGTCAAACATGGTGGTGGCAGCCTCATGGTTTGGGCCTGCTTTTCTTCAGCAGGGACAGGGAAGATGGTTAAAATTGATGGGAAGATGAATGGAGCCAAATACAGGACCATTCTGGAAGAAAACCTGTTGGAGTCTGCAAAAGACCTGAGACTGGGACAGAGATTTATCTTCCAACAGGACAATGATCCAAAACACAAAGCCAAATCTACAATGGAATGGTTCACAAATAAACGTATCCAGGTGTTAGAATGGCCAAGTCAAAGTCCAGACCTGAATCCAATCGAGAATCTGTGGGCAGAGCTGAAGACTGCTGTTCACAAACGCTCTCCATCCAACCTCACTGAGCTCGAGCTGTTTTGCAAGGAAGAATGGGCAAGAATTTCAGTCTCTCAATGTGCAAAACTGATAGAGACATACCCCAAGCGACTTGCAGCTGTAATTGCAGCAAAAGGTGGCGTTACAAAGTATTAATGCAAGGGGGCCGAATAATATTGCACGCCCCACTTTTCAGGTTTTTATTTGTTAAAAAAGTTTAAAATATCCAATAAATTTCGTTCCACTTCACGATTGTGTCCCACTTGTTGTTGATTCTTAACAAAAAAATTAAAATTTTATATCTTTATGTTTGAAGCCTGAAATGTGGCGAAAGGTTGAAAAGTTCAAGGGGGCCGAATACTTTCACAAGGCACTGTATATGTATACACTGCTCAAAAAAATTAAAGGAACACTTTTTAATCTAAGTATTGCATCAAATCAGTCAAACATTTGGAATACTGATCTGGTCAAGTGAGTAAAAGAAGGGGTTTTTAGTCAGCTTCAGCTGCTTTGGTGTTCATGAAATTAACAACAGGTGCAGTAGAGGGGTAACAATGAAACAACCCCCAAAACAGGTTTGGTTTTACACATGAAGGCCACTGGCATTTTATTGCCTTCTTGTGTTTTCTGACTGTTTTTCACTAGTTTTGCATTTGGCTAGGGTAAGTGTCACTACTGGTAGCATAAGGCGATACCTGGACCCTACAGAGGTTGAAGAGGCAGTCCAACTCCTCCACAATGGCACATCAATACGTGCTATTACCAGAAGGTTTGCTGTGTTGCCCAGCACAGTCTCAAGAGCATGGAGGAGGTTCCAGGAGACAGGCAGTTACTCGAGGAGAGCTGGACAGGGCTGCAGAAGGTCCTCAACCCATCAGCAGGACATCTATCTGCTCCTTTGTGCTAGGAGGACCAGGATGAGCACTGCCAGAGCCCTACAAAATGACCTCTAGCAGGCCACTGGTGTGAATGTCTCTGACCAAACAATCAGAAAGAGATGTAATGAGAGTGGTCTGAGGGCCTGACATCCTCTAGTGGGTCCTGTGCTCACTGCCTGACACTGTGGAGCTTGATTAGCATTTGCCATAGAACACAGGAATTGGCAGGTCTGCCAATGGTGCCCTGTGCTTTTCACAGATGAGAGCAGGTTCATCGTGAGCACATGTCACAGACATGGAAAGGTCTGGAGAAGCCATGGAGAATGTTATGCTGCCTCTAACATTGTTCAGCATGACCGGTTTGGTGGTGAGTCAGTGATGGTCTGAGGAGGCATATCCATGGAGGGACGCACAGACCTCTACAGGCTGGACAATGGCATTCTGACTGCCATTAGGTATCAGGATGAAATCCTTGGATCCATTGTCAGACCTTACACTGGTGCAATGGTCCTGGGTTCCTTGTGGTGCACGATAATGCCTGGGCTCATGTGGCAAGAGGATGCAGGCACTGCCTGGAGGATAAGGAATTGACAGCATTGACTGGCCCCAATACTCACCTGACCTAAATCCAATAGAATGCCTTTGGAACATTATGTTTTGTTCCATCCAACACCATCAGGTTGCTCCTCAGACTTTCCAGGAGCTCAGTGATGCCCTGGTTCAGATCTGGGAGGAGATACCCCAGGACACCATCCATCATCTCATTCGGAGCTTGTCCCGATATTGTCAGGCTGCTTACAAGCATATGGAGGTCATACAAACTACTGAAAACCGTTTTGAGTTGCTGCCAACGAATTTCAGAAAATGGACCAGTCTGCCACATCAGTTTTTCACTTTGATTTTGGGGTGTCTTGAATTTAGTCCTCCTGGGGGTTGATAATTTTTATTTCCATCAAACAATGTGGCATCTTTTCATTCCTAACACATTAACCAGTCCATATCAATGTAAATATCCAGTTTGTTTTTCACCCCGCATTGAAATATGATGTGTTTTCAAAGTGTTCCTTTAATTTTTTTGAGCAGTGTATATATATATATATATAGTCCTGATTTCAAAGGTAGAACAAGTCAGTTGTGTGTCTGTTGTATGGTGGCATCGACTGCAAGATGCTGCAGCAGACGACCACCTGGCTTCGTCAACATCATGCTTTCTGTAGGCAAAATACTTAAATGTAATTGACTTTGCTCTAGATTTTACAACCAAACCTTCCTTTATAGTATTTTTCTTCTATTCTTTGCTCATTTCACCATGCATGTTTGAAGCCTGCATGTCAACAAACATATTGTTTTGTAAATAAAGTTTAAAAACAGCAAACTTGACATAGTTAAGAAACCTTAAAATGAAATAAATGTTATCGACAGTTTTTTCTTGCAGATTAGTCACAGTAATCAAGAATTATGTGTGTTGTATTTTTGCAAAAAAGGCAGAAAAAGCTGTAACGTGATGTTTTTGAGGTAATTTGTGCTTCTACAGTTCTACAGTTTTGTTTTGCAGACGCTTTTATCCAAAGCGACGTACATCTGAGAGCAGATACAACACAAGCAAGGATCTAGTCAGGATAAAACAACTTTGATAAGAGCCATAAAACACTTCTTGTCATGTGACTATTGCAAATGTGCTCATCGCACCGAAACAATATTGTGCAGCCTTAAACTGAGAAATGATGAACTCCTAAAACCGTTTTTCAGCTGCAAATGTGAAGCAATAGAGTCGAGTACAGATTATATTAACAAAAGTTGCGTTTTGAAGCAATAGCTGAAAAAGTGACGCTGTTGGGAAAGAAAAACTGTTATAATTGGTTCAAATGACGTGATTTTTGGTATGAAAACAGCCCAACCAGAGAGATGTAATGCGCTCTGGGCAAGACAACTGCTGATTTTATCCCAAGTAATTGACAACATCCAAAACCACACTTTTGAACATCTCACAATGTACCGACAAAAAGACAACTCTGCCAGAACAGCCCATAACATTACATCATTCACACTGACGTTTCCATTCTTGTTTCTGGTGGTCTGTCTCTGCCACCTCTAAAGCTCTGATTTGTTGCTTAATTAGTGACTCAGTAATCCTCAAATCAAACACAGTGAACTCCGAATCCAACTCAAAAGTTGTGAAGTCTGAACCTGACGTGAACTTAGTCAAATAAGTAGTATTCTGCAGCGACTGCTAAAATCTGTGCCAGTTTATGGATTTGAGGATGTCTATGGATTTGTTTGATACATTCACATCAAGTGTGTGTTTGTGTGGGATGTTCTTCTGTGTGAGTCTGCATTGTGTGTTTTTAGTGATGTTTTGTTAGTTGTGTTTGTTTTAATTGTGAATGCAGATGAAAGTTAACCAAATGCTAACATTTTAACAATGTATATCCTCGTAATATTCCTCTTTATTGTCACATGCACTACTTATAAATCTAAAAAAAAATCTGTTACAGGAGAATCTATATTACGTGTAGCATTTTATTTATTAACTAATTTAAAAAACAGACTCAGACAACATTAATAAATGATAATCATTTTAATAATAATGTCCGTAGCTGTAGATGCACCAGAAGGAGCTGAGAAGCAGTTTTTCATCTCTAGACTAACAGAGCAGCATCCATCCAGCAGTTATTGTAAGGTTAGGTGAACAAAGTTCACACAGTGCAGAAGATCTTACAGTACATGAATAAAAATAGCAAGTGTAAAAACTATATCTGCGACTTTATCTCATGGTCATGTTTACATTTCCCTCACTTCTGCTTTTCTTAATTGTTGCTTACTTCTAGTTTTGCTTCCTTTGTTCTTAGTTTTCTTGATTTTTGCTTTCTGGTTCTGAATTTACTTAGTTTTTGCCTTTTTAAACATATTTTTTATTTCATATTTCATTGATTTCATTTTTTTAAATCTCAGAACCTTTTAAGTGTTTATTTAATATCTGCTGTTGCACCAAGAAAGAATAATGTGATTTCGATGCTAGATATTGAAAATTGACAATAAAGCTGACATTGATATAAGCCGAAGCTGTAATTAGTGTAAATCTTTTGAACTGTGTACAGTCAAGGTGAAAAAAAGTGCAATGGAATTACTAAGAATCTTTAAAAACTAGAGTATTGTCCGTGCTAGTTTATATTTTTGCATCAGTCAATAGAAGTATGTTGAAGTTTGTGAGTAAGTTACTGTTTGATAAAAATCTTGATAAATCTTCAACAAATGAATTTTTGTGACAGTTTAGTTTTGCAGCACGGTGTTCTAAAAGGTACAGTAGAAGCTCATCTTCAAAGAAGAGGATGTGACTTGGATCAGTCTGTTCAAGTTTATGCTACATAGTGACCAACAGTACGAAGATCTGTCTAAAAGATCCGAGTTTAGAAAATTACAAATCGATTTGTGAGAAATAAGCAGTATCATTCACCTGTAAGAACAACAGCATGGCTTTTTGTGCTCATCTGCAGCTTCAGGCCAACAGCTTCCCTCAGTATAAATAAATGTTTCTGGCAGCTCCTGTTTTGGTTTCTCCGCTGAAGCAGAATCGGAACATTTGGCTCGGTTATTATCCATATATTCATTACTACATATGCAGGTCTTCAGTTAGATTCACCTCCCAGAGAGAAAATTTAGTACCCAAAGGGCAAGAATATGCTCTTCTGTGAAGCAAATTTCCTTGTATGTGATGTATGTATTTGCTCCTGTCTCTTCTGATGGTTTTCCAGCAGTTATCACAATCAAGGTTTAGGAAACAAAAGTTCTCAGCTGGACAAGTGAACATATCAGCAAATATAGTCGAGAAATTGTCTTGACAAAAGGATCATTCTGCCTTAATTTACCGAATGCTCCATGTCTGACCTAATTCAGAATGACAGATTTCTTTGAAGTGGTGAATACTGATTGAGTTGATCTTGTGTTCAATTTAGAGTCATAGATAATGTTAATTACCTATCTTAAAGAAGATGGGGTCATGCTGATTTTTGTGCCGTTTTTTCTGTGGATTAATGTTTGAAGAGTCATAACTTGAGAAGTAATGTAGTCAAAGTCCTGAAATGTTGCTGACTCATTGATATGTACTTGTGGTACAACTTTGCTTTGATAGAACAATACAAACCACTTACATGCTGTTGCAAATTTGTTTTAATAAGTGCTATTCTGATATTCCACCAACTATAAAACCTTTATTTTTTGTTGTGGCTGATTTTTTTTCTATGATTAGCACCAATAGGACCTTTAAGAATGTAGAGTTTAGTGCCAGTCCGAGGCAAACATGGGAAAAAATAAATAAAACTAAATGTTTTGCATTTAAGGCCAGTATCTGAACATGCATTGAGCAGGTATTACAGGTAAAACCACCTTAATGGCGTTCCAAGTGGAAGATTTTCCATATTATTATTGCTGGGCTAAAAGACAAATCATTCAATTTATAGTGCTTCAAATAATTTTCTGGAAGGTAAAGGTTATGCAACTTCAGATCTCAGTTGTTCTTTTAGTGCTGGACAAGTGATCAGATCAGCGAAGACAACATAGAAATTGTCTTTACAGAAGGAGTTGTCAGAGATTTTGGAGGGCTGCACAACTCCTGAAAAGTAGTAAGAATTTCTGTGGCAGTGACGATAATGTGTGTAGATCTGCCAGTCATTGTATGGCAGCTGTTGTGGATGTTTACGCTGCATTCATTTGTGAGATATCCAATTAATTAAGCGTGCTTGCTGTGTAAAGAAGTATACACTCGAAAAGACCATGTATGTCATGAGTTTTCAATGACTTTTATAACTCTTAAGTTTCTGTGATGGAATCCTTTAAACACATATATCTTAGTCACAAAAGAACAATCATGCATTCATGTTCTTTCATAGATTTATTATAGATCTTCTGTTCTTTTTGTTCACAAATGTATATATGTGCTAAAACACCAGCTGGATATTAACGAGGAATGGATTTTTATTTGTGGATTTTGTTGAATCCGAGTCAAGAGATGGTTGGGGATTAACATCTTCATCAGTTTACTGAGAAAGTTTGATAGATGTGATGTTTTTGAGAAACTCTGTGTAGACATTACTCAGAGGTGAGCAGATGCCTAAATATGGTTGATGGTTTGTTTTTCCAGAAAAATAACATACAGCTTAAACAGGTAAGAAAGCTGATGTGAAGTTTCAGAGCAGCCACTGGTACAAGTATGTGGTGAGTTTCGAGGGTGTGAATGTGTGAGAATGTGAAGCAGGTGGCTGGTAGAGCAGCACAAGAGTCCTCATTCAGTTTGCTCTAGACAAACAAAGGTTAATGACCTGAAAATAGAGTAAATGATGATTTATTGGCGTACTACAAGCCCGCAAAATTGGTTTCACAGGATTAAAGTGTTTTGAAAACGAAGGACCTGAGATACAAATTATTCAGAGAAGTGTAAACTTTCACCTTCCAGCCAACTTTCTGTGTTACTGGGATACTGGACTCTCATGTGTCCTATATAAACACAAGCGACAGTTGTCAAACCAGTGACGTAGTTCTGATATTTTCTTTCATGCAGGGCCAGTCGCATTTATGAGATTTTGTTCTCATGCAAATATGTTCTCCTAACCTGAAATATGCTGCACCTATGGGGATTTCTACCCAGAAAACTGTTTTACAGCACTTATTTTCCCTCTAAGACTAATAAAAATCTCACATAATTTATGTATAAATGCAATAAAAATCAATGTCAGGGCTGCAAGTCAGATCTCAGATGAAGCTTGAAATGCTTGATGCTAATTCCATATGGCTCAGTGATGTTACTTTGGCTTGATATGATTGTAACCGTAAAGCAAATATGCACTAATTCAGATATATAGAGGAATGTAAAACTACTGTTTTTTAAAAATAATTGTTTACTTTTCGATGTGGTCCTTTAAAATACTCAAATTGAACTGTATAGCATGCTAAATGTTGTTCAACGCTATTCGACATTCTTCACTGAAATATTTCTAAAGAAACTTTAGTTTTATTTCTAAAACAGTCATCCATTTGGGCCATAATAAAGGATTATCTCAGTTAATCAGTTTATTTGCCAAACCTGAAGGCACCTAGAATTAAAAGCTGCCTGATTTTGAGCAGCATAGCTAATGTATAACGCAACTGTAGCTCACTGACTTAGCAAAAACTTGACCTACAACTTGTACAACAGACACAAAGCAATGCTAGCATTCATCTGGAGTTATGTTGTTGTTCATCTGATGATGTGAAGTACATTATTTCTGCTCCTTTTAGCTATTTTTTTGGTCTCCACCTGCTCCAAATATCTGGCTGTATGGCTACTAATCAGTAGCTGTGCGATCATAAAAGTTAAAGTAAAATCAAGAAAAATTGTGAAATATTTCCAAGAGCTTTCATTTAAAAAAAAAAACAAAAAACAATACCTTTTCTACAAGAAGTGTCCAGATGAAGTGTATATTTGTAGTATGACACATCCAGTGATGTCGCAGTGCACATTAAATGGCAGAGATGAGCAAAGAATCAAAGTTTGATTTGCTTTAACACCAAATGTTGCAAATGTTTGCAAACAATTCACATATGTTCTGTAAAAAACTGCTTTTTTAAAAATGTAGTCTACATAAAGCAGCCGTTAAACATAACATTAATGTTAGTATTTATTTGGAGTTGTGTTTATATCTACCTGATGAATTTATATTCAGTATTAGCTCTCTTTTTACCTCAGTTTTGGTCTCCACCAACACCAAATATCTGTCTTTTCAGCCACTAACCAAAATGCTGGACAGTAAGTTGAATGGAAATCAAAGAAAACTGTTCAAAATTTGCTGTAACTTTCAACTTTTTAAAAATGAAAACATCTTTTCCACAAGAAGTGGCTTAATCAACAAAGCTTTTGTATATACCTGGACCATGACAGTGAACATTTGTCATTTGCCAACAAAAATTACTAAAAAAGCATGAAGAAATATAAATTTTAGCAATCAATGCATTCTGTGTAAAGTTCTACATTTAATGTAGTCAACTTCTTTGGCTGCTATTTTTAATCAAAGGTTTATTTTTAGGTATACCAAAGCCTTACAACTGGAACCAAAAGCTAGTATTTACTTTCTGTCTTTCATCATTGCAAGGTTGTGTGTTTTTTTTTAATGCTGCTGCCATTGAAGTTGTCACAGTTTATGCAATTTGATGCCACAAAAATCCCATCAAACTTCATAACATGAAACTAAAATTTTGACAAATGCTGCCTGAAAAATGAAGCATTTTTGGCTGCAACAGTCACAGAAAAGAAAATTCCTGAGAGACTGACTAATTGCTTTGCGATGTTCAACAGCTGGTTGCTAATGCTTCGTCTGCGGTTTAGTTCTCAGTGGGCTTGTGTGGGTTTTCACACAAAGCTTTGGACTGAAACAGCTGCCTGATTGATTAGTGTGCTGAGCTTACATTTTTTCAAAAAACAATGAACTGAAAGACACTAAAACAATGCAGATTTGGGTGACAACAACTTTATTTTCTGTAAAATATGTAATATTGTAGCTTTAAAACAAAGAAAACAGGCAAGATAGTTAATTTTCATTCGATCCTCATCATAAAAGGTAAAAAATATGCTGATTTTTGTAGATAAATGAGCTTCACATGCACCTGAACTGATGCCTTGAACTGTCTGTTGCATTATTTCATGACACAAAACAATGAGAACCTGTACATTTGTATACTGTACAATGACAAGATTAAATATCTGATTGTGTTCATGTTAATCTATGATGCTTCCAAAATTGCATCAAGTATAATTTGGGAAGAATAAGATTAAGAAAAACAACATTTCTCTTTTCAATAAGTCCATTTTCCCACATTTCAGCTGAAGGAAAAAGTACAAAAAGAGTTTGTAATTCAAGAACCAAAGTGCTTATTGTTGAGACAAGTACACATTTGCTTGTCCTGAAATGCCACAGCTGTGTTTAGCTAACCTCAGCAAGTGAGTCTTTAAAAGACACCACATGAGATGAGGCTGCTATTTTATAAAGTCCTCTGGCTCAGTTGAGGCTTTTGTGGGAACACTTTTCTTAGTTTTACTGTCTGACTCGTCTTTCTGGATTTGGACCAAAGTGGTTTGTGAACAGGAACTGTGAAAAATAGCCTGTTTTTCTATATTTGCTGCTGGATTTCTGCTTTATTTACAGCAGAAGGTGTTCACACGATGTCCTAGATTATGAGTTTTTCTTGTCTTTGATTGTTGCTATGTTTTGTTTGCCCTCGAAAGTCTAATATTGGTTTTCGCTCTCAAAGCCAACAGGTACTACATTGCAATTATCATATTTCAAACACACCAAACCACTTCAGCTACTCTGGTGTCATTAATCCAGCTCGACTCGTCGACACACAGACACATCGCAGCCTCTCTAATTAAGACTCGACCACAGTTCCCATGACTGGTCCGCTACATGACTCTGGTGGGGGGAACTTCCAGCGATTTACGGGAAGAACCATAAAACTGTAAACCAGACTATACCAGGAAACTATGGGCATGAACCTACACTTAGTGACTCCTTCATCAGCTAATATAACTACAGAAGTAAACTTACTCATCTTCTGAGCTGCGTCGGTTTCTGGCTCGTAAAATAACCATCAGCATTGAATCTTTCCTGTGACTAACTACACGTGGCGAAGGTCCTGCTGTAGATTAGGTCATCAATATCTGGCAGATGTCTGTGGAAATCAAGTCCAATAAACAGTCTTTTTGCACAGTGGAGCTACTGTGTATGTGACAGGGGTGTTGGGGGAGCGTCCTCCATTTTCCAGCCTCTCTGTGTTGCATCAGTAGCGAGCCGGGCGATGTGGTCCATTACTCTCCCTCTTTTAACAAGCATCTGGACCAGGTTCCAGGCGATCGACTGCCACACAGCGCTCGGCTGTTTGCTGCATGGTGGCTTCAGTGACAAATGAGATCCAACTGTCATAGCAGCTTGGAGGAAACCAAATATACACTATGACATATTTGACTGAAGCCTGCTTTCACAAGGATCGGACTCCATGTTTGTTTGGGTTTTATTCCGTCCGTAAACTCTTCTACTGCTCACCTCGGTCCATTTGTTGTCAATGATTGAACTCAGAGTGGCAGATTTTGGGGGTTTTAGTGGTTCAAATAGTTAGATGTCATGGTGAGCTGAGTCATGCCGTTGCAACATCACAATAAATCCTGACTCAGTTTAGTCAGTTTGCTAAGTGTTGTCAGTAGAGGACTAATCCATCAGTTCCAGACACTGAAATCTGTTTTGTATACGGCCTTTTGAGGTAGCTGAGTGAAATCTTTGACATGAGTCTGTTAAGTCTGAAAACCACAAGTTTAAATGCCAAGACAGACAATCTTTATGGTTCTGCTGCATCAATTTTGATCCTTTTTCATTGTTAGATGTGATAAATTACAAATCAGGGCAGTAAACTTCTAAAGTAAAGTGCTTTTCTTGACACAATTCCATTTTAATCTACTTTGTACTTGAAATCTTTTTGGTTGTGCTGCATCGATTTTTGATCCTTTTTCAGTGTCGGAGGTGATAAAATTCAAATCAATGCAGCAGTCTTTAACGTAAAAACTTTTGTTTTAGGGGCTCAGACTCCGTATTTGTTTGGGTTTTATTCCATCTGTAAACTCCTTTGCTGCTCACCTCGGTCCATTTGTTGTTAGTGATCGAACCCAGAGTGACACATTTTGGAGGTTTTAATTGTTCGAATTGTTAGATGTCATGGTGAGTTATGACATGGAGTTGCAACATCACAATAAATCCACACGAGGGTCCGATGTGCTAAGTGTTGTCAGTAAAGGAAATATCTGTCAATTATACACACACTGAAGTCAGTTTGGTATAAAGCCTTTTCAGGCAGTTGAGTGAAATCTTTGACTTGAGTTAGTCTGTTTAAATGTCAAACCGCCAATCTTTCTGGTTCTGCTGCCTCAATTTTGATCCTTTTTCATTGTTAAAGTAATAAAAAACAAATCAGTGCAGTAAACGTCTAAAATATGGTGCTTTTATTGCAATTTCCATTTTCTTCTACATTGTACTTTAAATCTGTTAATTTTCTAAACCCAAAAACCTGCTGAAAAGTTTAAAAGACATGTTTTCTTTTTTGAAAAAAAAAATTGCCCAGTTTTCACCACCTATATGCAAGGAAATGTAAACACAGAAAGAATCATCAGATTTTCAACATTTCATTGGTGCTTGATCTGATAATATATGACGACAGTTCAAATCAGGAAATTTATTAAAATTACTTTATTCTACATATCTCATTTTAAAATTTACCAGAAATTATTATTATTATTTGCCATAGCCAGATTTTGTAAAAAAACTAAAAATTTTGCCCTCCTCAGCACAAATGACAAACTATGACTGACTCAGCTGTGACCAAGAGTGACATGACAAAAATTCAGGAACTTCTCGATTGAACTGCATGATGCATTGATACAGAGCAGATAGTAGACAAGTATGCAAACAAATTTAAAATGTAACTAATAAAATATCAACAGTATGTAGATGCACAATTTCTTCCAGTATTAATACCCCTGAACACTAAAAAACATTGTGCCTGTTAATTTCAGGTTATTTTAGTTTTATTAAATAATCAAAGACCTTAAACTATTTTTAAAGTAATTTATAGCATGCTAACTATATTTTACTGCACAAGTGACATTTTTGACTTCTCTCCAATTTTAGTCATGGTTGTGCTGTTTCCATAGAGGTACAGGACTTTATGTTGCAGTAAAAAATGAGCCCGCAGTGAGTACAAATGTAACAAGATTAAATAAGCACCCAGAAAATACTGTTTAGTTTTCAAGCAAATATGCTGTACTTTTTACTCCACAGCATTCTATTGAAATTTTTAAGTGCAAAATTAAGTAAAAACCTTAAGTTCCAATTTAATTGGAATTTTGTTTAATAATGAAAAAACACAAAGTTTGGATGCCATTCCATTTTACATTTGTGAGTTATTAGAAGTTTTACCAGGAGACACTTTCCCTTCATGTAGCAGAACTTTGCTTTTTCTTGTCTCCTGCCTGAATGATGAATAATCATTTAATACGACCTCAAATTTCAAATTTAGTTTGTGGCCCTCTGGAGGGGCCCAACCCCCATGTTGAACACCCAGACCAAACTACTGAACTGCCTATAAAGTTGTCACAACTACCTGTAACTGTAAAATCCTGCTAATCCATCAAAAATAACAATCAGGGGCACACTTTCTCCATAATCAGCACAGGATCTGAGTTCTTTCCACTACAGGTGTATGAAGGCTGTTGTTTCAAAGTTTTAGTTGCTTTATAGCTGTTTCATTTATTTTTTGTTGAGATGTTTCAGAAAGTGTTTTGTGTTTGTGATTTTTTTCGTCTTTCACAATGACTCATTTGGTTTTTATTTCGGCCTCCCACAGCACTCGAGTGATGATTGACCAGGCAGCAATTTGGAACAAGCAACGGATTTCAGAACATGCCAGCAACAGCCCATTCATCTAACTCGATTATTGCTAAGTACTGAAAGATGCTGTGGATGATTTTATCCCCGATGGATTCTTAAAGTCGCTCCAAAAGATTGACAATTTGACTGAAGGGATCTCTTGGTGGGAGTCATCCAACGGGGGCCGCCATGTGGCCCCCCGACCTCGGGCCTCCAGATGTGCAGCTGACTCTTCCTGGGTTTGGAAATGCATTTGAGGATGCCGAGGAGCTCCAGGCGCCACTGTCCTCTGGTGGCTTCTGCCAGCCGTCGATCCACTCAGGAGGCTTTTGCCTGCTTCCGAGGACGTCACTGTCCTTGTCCTCGCTGGGACGAGATCTCAGCTCCCTGCTCAGTTGTAAAGCAGCTGGATCCCACGTAGAAAAGACTGTGGAGGACTTGACTTTCAAAGACCCCAAAACCAGCAGTCATAGGTTCGGCTGCTACCATCAACCGTCACTTCCCATCTCCTACATGCTCACCAGCTGTGCCACGTCTCCGTCTTTTGGCTCTCCGCCATCCTCCGTGTCCTCGTCCTCCTCATCTTTGCTTTTCACCACTTGTTTGTCTCATTCCGATACTGACAACAAGACATCTCAGGAGCAACAGAAGCTGCAGGACAAGTATCGACCCATAAAACAAGAGCCTGCAGATGATTTCTTACCGTGTAAAAGGGAACCGCTCATGAACACCCAGCAGAGGGAGCTGTTCCATTTGCCACTTCAGGGTTATGAGGGTCAGGAAAGCACGCCATCGCCTCTTCAGTCCCCGAGGCTTAATGGACCTGGAGGACCGGACCCGGCACTGGACCAGCAGGAGCAGCCATGTCACTGGATTGACTGCAGTGCCACCTACAGCAGCCAGGAGGAGCTGGTGAGGCATATCGAGAAGGTGCACATTGACCAGAGGAAAGGGGAGGAGTTTGCATGTTTCTGGGCTGGGTGCATCAGACGCCACAAACCCTTCAACGCTCGGTACAAGCTGCTCATCCACATGAGGGTCCACTCCGGAGAAAAACCTAACAAATGCATGGTGAGTCCGACTGGTTTTTGGTCTGAGTCGACTGTGACAAACAGATTTATTGATTATTGGACAGTTAGAGAAGACAAACAAAACCTGCACAGGCCTTAAAGATATGAGTTTATTGAACTTTGATAGATAGATAGATAGATAGATAGATAGATAGATAGATTTTTCATCCCCCTTGGGTAAATTCAAAAGAACAAGAGACTTTTCCTTTTTGTTTTTGTTGCAGCCAAAATGCTTCATTTTTCAACAGCTTTTGTCAGAATTTCTGGTTCATCAAGCAAAGTCTTATGTGCTTTTTGACATCCAGCTGCACAAGCTTTTCTTCTCACAGCTATGCACATCGTTGCAAATAAAGAACACACTGAAAACACTTTAAAAACACTCCCAAAAACACATACCTTTGGAGCAACACAAACTTGCTGCCACTCAAAATGTTGCCATCTTGCATCTTAAGATTAACTACTCTTCAAACTACTAAATCCACGTGTTTTTGTAGAGTTTTCATCCTGAAAATAAGCATGTTGGAAATCAAAAGTGGTAAATCTCAGAACTACAGTTACAGAATGCTTTTTAAAATTGTTCAAAAACAATTATGAAAAAAATGTTTATGGTAAGCTTTTAGATATTAGTCCTCTGAGTGAAAGTGTGGCAACACAGTGTTTTAGAAAATACGAATCTTGTTTTAAATCCCTTATTAAATCCATTTGTTTTCAGATTTCAACATCTGTACCAAGAGTTATGTCATTTAATGCATTTTAGATTCAATGTTGACATGTGAAATAGAGTTTGGAAGAAGCTGATATCACACCTGAATTCACACATGCCAATTGTTGCTTTAAGCATGTACCTAAAAGCGCACCAATAGTAAATCTATACTGGTTTCTTTAGCTTTGGTTAGCACTGGCAGCTACAAGTTTAAACCGAGCATTGCTGCTTCACTTCAGACAGCATCTGTAGTTTATAGTGTGCAGAGATCATTTACTGACGTTCTCTTCTAGCTGGCACTTCATGTTTGTAACTAGATGACTATTTTTATTGCAGGGAGAGTGAAGATATCCACTCAGAAAATATCCATAATTGTGTTCCCCTTGAGTGATGCTTATTTAACCCTTTATATCATGAAGTTCCCTGTACCAGAACTAGACTGTATCTGTCATTTTTAGGAGGCTACCAAGCGTGGTGCTACTGTGATATAAATGTATTTTTTTTTACTATTTCGTTATCCCTTATTAGTCCCATGCGGGGAAATTTGCAGTTTTCACATATCCCCAAATTTAATTTTTATTGGGGGGGGGGTGTCAGAACACAGAGTCAGCCATGGTACAGCACCCCTGGAGCAGGAGGGGTTAAGGCCCTTGCTCAAGGGCCCAACAGTGCCTGCATTGGGATTTGAACCTCTGATCAGTAGTCCAAAAACTTAACCGTTGTACCACCACTGCCCCACTAAGACAGAAAGGTAGTTTGGAGGATGCGGGCATCGATCCCGCTACCTCTCGCATGCTAAGCGAGCGATCAGCCATTTGAGCTAATCCCCCATAATGCATATAACATTTGCTGTCTTTTATTTATTTTTTGCATCAAATTTGATAGATTTGACAATTTATAGAATCATCAGAGTCACAGAGTCCGTTATATAAGGCTGTCATTTGCACCATTTTTGTTGGAGTTTTTCAGATCTCACTCTGGCCTTTTGATACGAATAATAAAACTTATTGTATTTCAAAATTCTCCCAAGTGTCTTTCATATATAGAGCACAAAATTGTTCATCTTGGCCTCACGGTTGTGGAGCAGTTAGGGACTCAATTCAGGGATGTTTTTTCAGGTGGAGATTTGAAAGGACAGCCTCAGGGTTGAGATTAATCAAGATTAAGATTGACGGCAGGGGTCTCTGTTCATGTACTATTTACAGCTGATCTGCTAGCAGGGAAATTCGTAATTTAAACATTGAAAAATAAACATCAGAGCTGTGTTTACATGGACGTTTTAATGTCTGGATGTGATAAAACTGCTGGTGTGTGCTGCCAGATGCATCTTTTCCCTCATTGCTTGTGCAACCTGATTGGCTGCTGTTGGCTCATATTCATTGTCAGTGGATTGGCTGCAGTTATGAAGTCAAAAACTAATGGGCTGAAGTCCAAGTGGAGTCACGAGTTGAGCTGCAAATTGAACCAAAAGTCAGCAAATAAATGATTTGAGTCCAAGTTAAAAGTTTGCCTGTCAAAAGAAGCATTTTTGCTTTATCTCTTGGACAACTTGGTGGTAATGAAAGAAGGATTTTTCATTTACTTCACTAGTGGAGGTTGTCAAGAACATCCAGGAATCAAACTGACAACCTTGAGAACCATCATGTCCAAACATATGTCATCTCTTACAGCTTTAAATGAGACATTTAGGAGTTTAACTGGGTTTGAAAATCAGTATCCTGCTTACAGTCGTCTGGATATCTGACACACTGATCAATGAGAGACGATCAAATGGTTTCCTTTACTCATACAGGCCAGAGGATGAAATGGTGGCAGGGCAAGAGTAAATCTGTATATAACACTAAAGCTGGTATAAGGATCTAATTATTTGGACATTTTTACAAAGAAATCTGTCGCAGAGATCAAGTAAAAGTGGATATTTGCTAAAAGTTATCATCATCTGCCATTCACTTAGCACTAAAGAGCTCACACTTTTAACAAGAACAGTTGTGCTATTTTATCATAATACAAGTTCTGTGCTGTGTTTCTTCAAATAGAAAGTAAAAAACACACATTTTTGCTGAGTGAAATTTATGGGAATATATAGTAAATCTGCCATAAATCTTCGCATCTTGATGGGTTTCTCAGCTTTAAATGAACCAGAAATCGCTAAAGACAGACTAAACCGTTTCCCCACGTTATATCTTGGCACAGTATTTACTGGCCCAAATTCCTTCTTACAAAGTTGGACTTCTCAGATTTTTATTGAAAGCTGCAAGAAATCATTGAGTTTGATTATTTAAATAAGAAACTATTACAATTTTTCACAAAGCCAGGATCAGAATAAGTTTCAGACAAGGGCCTTTTTGACTGAATAACATCCACACTGAAACATTAATTGACCCAAACACCTCTGCTTAAAATGTGCTTGTTGACAGATTTTTCTATCAAGATTGATTGACTTCACTGTAAACTCAAAACAACAACAAAAGAAGCACATGAATTTGAAATATTTCAAGACCCTCATGCAAGATGAAGACTAAACCAGACCTGTCAGGCCTGAGAAGAATGATGTTTCTGCGTTAACCATCACAACAGCCTCCGTTGCCCTCCATCATTTCTGTCATGAGTCATTTTCTGAAGCGCAACTCGAACTCGTCCATGATGACCTTGTGTTCCCTGAGAGTGAGTAACTCTCTCCGTTATTCCCTGCTGTCAACAACCTGGAGCTCCGATTAATAATTCATTCAGAAGTTCTCACTCAGGAGACACGCTTCCTACTTAAGTGAATTAGTTCATTACAGCGACCTGATCTGCCGCCAGCTTATAAATATATTACTGCTGGGAGCCGCCTGTGTACAGATTAATAAGATTAAATCAACACAAAAAAATTACTCATTGGTCACACTTGAACTACGCGAATAACGTCATTTCATTTTCATTAAGCGCTCAGGCCAAAACATGTAAATTAAGTCATCCCCGGTGCTGCAGTGGAAAAATGAATATATCTCACATGAATGCGGTCAGTGTTTGTTAATGAATTCAGCTTTATTTACCAGCTCGTAATGTCGAGCACCAGATTTGACAGGTGTTATTGGGGCTGTAAACACGGGTTCCCAAAGTGCTTTTAAATCCATGTGGCAAAGTCATCGCACATAATTTCAATGACATACGTATTTGGGTGCATTTAGAGGATAAGTGTGGTGATATTTTATTGTTTATATCCATGAAAACACCCCAAACCAAATGTGATCCCAGTGAAAATGTCTGTGTAGCCAAAACAAAAGATACATTTAGTTTAATTTAAAGATATATTTGATTATTTTGCACCATCCCCTGTTGAAAACTCATCGAGTCACACCATCACTCTGTCTGAACATGGCTACTCTGGTTTATTTTGAGTTCTCTCAGAAAAACATCTCACCCAGCAGCAACTGTCCCAAAATGACAAATGTTTAAAGTGCGAAAATTCTTCAATTGCTACAGAAATTCTGACTCTTGCAAAGAGACAAGCAACAAGCCAGATGAGGTGACTATAAAAACAAAGAGTCATGCCTTGTTTCTACAAACTTCTGTGCTCATATACAAGTCAGTTGGAGGTCTGCTTTTTTCTATGGGAACCTCCATGATTTTCAAAGTGTTTGCAAAATTCTTCCTTCCATTTTTTTCCAATCCTGTACAGCTCCATCATTGTTTAAAAACTGTTGAAAATACATTGAGTCCAACCATTACTTTGTCTGAACATGGCCGCTCTGGTTTATTTTGACTCCTCTCAGAAAAATATCAAACCTGTCAGCAACTGTCTCAAAATGACAAATGTTTAAAGTGCGAAAACCTTCCAATTCCTGTAGAAATGATGACTTTTGTAAAGCAGGAATTTGGGTGGCATAACTGTGAAAACAAAGAGTCTCTGCAGGGAGGAGGTAGGGGTGGAGGGAGGGTCAACAAAACACTGGACTTACACCTTGTTTCCACACAGCTTTGCGTTTCCATACAAATCAATCAGAACTTTATTCATTCGTATAGGAACCTTTGTGAATTCTGATGTGTTTGCAAAACTCTTCCTTCCATTTTTTTTATCCCGTACAGCTCCGTCATTGTTTAAAAAATGTGACTCTGTCTGAACATGGCCGTTTTGGTTTATTTTGAGTCACCTCAGAAAAACATCACACCCATCAGCTACTGTCCCAAAATGACAAATGTTTAAAGTGTGAAAACCTTCTTATAGCTGGAGAAATTATGACTTTTGCAAAGTAAAAAGTCGGGTGATGTAACAAAAGTATCTAGACGGAGAAGGTTGAGGTGGATGTAGGGTCCACAAAACACTGGACTTGGGTGCTAAAACCTTCCAATTGCTGCAGATTTTATAACTCCAGAAGTCAGGTGACGTAACAGTGAAGACAGTGAGTCTCTATAGAGAAGAGGTAAGGGCAGATGGGGGGGGGGTTTCAACAAAATACTGGACTTTTACACACTTCTATGACTGTATACAAATTAGTTGGAATGCTATTCATTCCTCAGAGAGACTCCATGATCTTCAAAGTGTTAGCAAAACTTCCTCCATTTTTTTTCTTGTAGAGCTCCATCATTGTTTGAAAACTGTTGAACACTCATCATTGAGTTGCACCATCACTCTGTCTGAACCTGGTCATTTTGGTTTATTTTGAGCCCTTTTAGGAAAACATCAAACAGTCAGCAACTATCCCAAAAATGAAAAATGTTTAAAATTAGAAATTTAAAAATAGAAATTATGACTCTTGCGAAGAGCAAGCAGGAAGTCAGGTGATGTAACTTTGAAAACAAAGAGTCTGTATAGGGCGAAGGCCATGGGTAGATGGATGGTCAACAAAACACCGCGCTTACGGCCTGTTTCCACATAGCCCTGTGCTTGTATAGGAAAGCGCTGGAACTCCAATGATTCTTAATAAAATTTCCATGTTCTACAATATGTTCACGAAACTCCTCCTAGCGATTTTTTTCTGTCCGGAATTTGCCTCGAGGTAAAAATTTGAACTTTTGCGGTACAATGTGTAGGGACTGTGCCAGAAAGAAGGAAACATTAATTAGCTTGGCTTCTCAGTACAACAGTGTAAACTAGAAAAGCACTCAGAGAGTGCAGACCTCCGCCAAGGATAGAGAGGAAATCAGGAAACCCATGCAGTAAAGGATCACAAGCTGGAATCGAACCTGCATCTTTGACACAGTTCTGTTTAAGAATGACCTTCTTAACCAGTTGAGCTATCTGGACAGCTTGCTCCAATTTGTTGGATGACATACTAACCTATGATGTTTTTGTCATATTTTGGACCACATACTAAAGCATACTAAAAAATTCAAAGTGATCCAGAATCCAGGATCCTTTCCGGATTGCCACCAAAATGAAATCAGCTCTTCCTCTTACCATAGTCTACATCCGTCTTTAATAGGGCCCGAATATTTGGAGGCCAGAAACCACTATTCGGGCCAGCCCTAGTAGCCATGTGTGGAATTAAATTACTGAATAGATGTATTTCTTTTCAAATACCTCAGACTGATGTGTTGAAGTTTGTCTTTGCTGTTCAACTGACAAAAAGCTGCAAGTTGTTGAATCATTCTGAAATGAAAAGTTTATCAAGATTTCATATGTATTCATATGTAACTGAGTGTTTCAATGTTTCAATTGCCAGTATGTGTTTTTGTAAAGAGGTTTTTTTGTTCAGTAGAGGCCTTTAGTTGGTGACTGCCTGACATAAAGCATTGTCAGCTCACATACTGGGCAGTGAGTTTGTATTTGACTGAAATCTTTGCATTTTCCTGCTATTTCTGATCATTTTATATACAAAAATGTCCAAAAAACATGAGTAAATGAAAATCTAATCAACAAAACTGAGTTAAAAGTTAAATTTCTACTTTTTTTTCTTCAATTCCTATCATTTTGGAGCTGCTTAATTTTTCTTTGGATGACGCGAAAAACATTCCAGGATACAGGAAATATCCTGGGCGGCTTCAAGGCTTGTACTAATTAATTGCCATGATGTAGTGTGTTTTTATGGACAGACATATTCAACTAAATGAGGTGACTGACATTTACAGACTCATTACTGAAACCTAATAAACCCCGGAATGAAAATTAGGTAAAAAGGCTTTTTAGGATCAGATCAGAGAAGACTAATTTCCAGGACATTGCTAGTAGTAGTTCAAAATAAAAATACCTGAAATTGTTGTTTGGATATTTGTAAGACATCTGGAGGGATTATTTTCTGATAAATGTCTTGTTACTTGCCTGTTGTTGTTATTTGCCTTCATTTGGTGTCTTTATTAGTGGTGCAACGGGTCATCATTGATCCGTGATCCGTTTGGATCGACGTCGTCGGTTCGGCACACATGACCCACGGATCGATTTCTGGAAAAAAAAGAAAGAAAAAAAAGTTGTACTCCGTCCGCACGCCGCTTGTGGCGAGCGGAGAAAGGAAGAGAGCAGACATGGCGAGTAGGGCTGGCCCGAATAGTGGTTTCTGGCCTCCGAATATTCGGGCCCTATTAAAGACGAATATCTGGGGGGGGGGGACACCACCCAGAGACCCCAAGAAGTGGGCCGAAGGCGAAGGGAAGAGACGAGCTTTTTTTTTTTTTTTTAAATCAATTTTATTTGCAATTTTACACAAAAATACAACAAAGAGGAAAATGCCAGGGATATTCTACTTTACGTCACACAAGAGGGGGAGATAAAGTGAAAAATTAAATGACACTCAAAGAAACAAAACAATTAGGAGGAGCTAGGTTTAAGTATGAATTTTTTAAGGAGGGAAGAGACGAGCTCCGAATATTTTCGACATATGTGTATATGACGAAAAATGATCCGATCCGTGACTCTTGATCCGAGGACCGATCCGATCCGTGAGTTTAGTGATCCGTTGCACCACTAGTCTTTATCATTTACTTTGTGAGTAGAAGATGCTTAAATTCATTCATGAAAATGTCTGCCTGTTTCAAGATATTAGATATAGCTGAAATCAGTTGAATTTAATACATAGGGTGAATTCAAGCCACTTTATATGCGGAAAACCTCTCTCTTACTGCCTTTAAACATTTCCATGCAAGTTTCAGGTTAGATACCACCACACGGCTAATTGGAAAATCATGAGATCTGAGATTGAATGTGACAGAGTGTCTGTAAAGTTATAAAGCGTCGGTTTATGGCCTGCTGACGCTGATATTTGCTTCTTGTCTGGCTTCGGTCCAACAGAAACACTCTTAACTGAACCTACCACAGCCTCGTGTGTGTATGTTTGTGTGGTTTTCTTTCAGTTGGCTGTTTGGGGAAAAGGCTGTTACCTGAAGTTTATGATTTTAATGATGATGTATTGCCTCCTCGATATTTCTGTCTGCAACATCACTCAGTTCTAATGTGAAAAATGTGACTTTATTACATGTTAGCTCCGCGCCAGTGCAGTTTAAAGGTGCAGAAGAGGGGGTTGGATGTGATTTGCAAAGAAGGTTAAATAATCTGATGGTTTCATTTTTTCTTGTCAGCATCAGAAATATATTCAGTTTGAGTTTATTATGGCCTTAAAGAGTAAATGCTGTCCCTGTTTGAACTGTTCTGCTGTGTGTTATATGCAACATTGTGTCCATTTTCTCAATTCTGTTCCCATATGTGAACTACATCTGTTTTTGATTTAGTGTGATCATAATGTAGGTGATGGACAACAACATCTGCAGTAATCCAAGTTCAGCTACAACTACTGTGAAGGTTCACCAGTTAAACTGATGCAATATATTTTAAAGTTACACTCTTCTCCTGGCAAAAACTTCAGTAAGCAGTTCAAATTCATGAGAAATGGAGTCAGTGCTACCTTATTTGACAGAAATCGATACATTTTGCTGCTATTTCTGACCATTCAATGATCGAAAAATATCTTTTCTTCTTAGGTAAATGAACCCAAATACATATGTACATATATTCTTTTTTTTCATTTTGGTGTTAATGACTTTGCCTTTTGCCCTGAACAGCCTTTACTGTTGACCTTTACAAGTTTTACTGTTCAAGGATTTAACCAAGGTTCAAGGTTTTAAGGCACCAATAACCATCTCAGGATTTTTACGGGTTCCCTGGAAAGTGTTTGTGTTTGTTTGGAATTTGCTGTCATTTCTGACCATTCGGTAGTCAAAAATATCTGTTATTCTTGGTTAAATGAAATCCCAATGAACATAATTGGTCAAAATACACATGTTCTCTATTTTTTTATCATTTTAGTACTAATAATATTCCCTTTGCCCTTGTGAAAACCCGATCGCAGATCACCAGAAACTATCTTAGGACTTTTTCAGTTTCCCTGGACAGTGTTTCTGTGAGTTTGGAAGTCTGTATTACCTTAACTTACAGAAATCTATGCATTTTTGTACAATTTATAGCCATTTAATAGTGAAAAATGTCTATTATTCTTGGGTAATAAACCCCAACTAACATAACTGGTCAAAAATATATATGTGCATATATTGTGTGGTTGTTTTTTTTTTTAGCATTTTGGTGGTAGTAACTTTCCTTTTGCCCTGGCTAAAACCTGTTTGAGGTCATCAAGTCATCTTAAGATTTTTTTCCCCTGGACAGTGTCTCTATTTGTTTGAAACTTTGGAACTTCAGAATAAACACTTTATTTGTCCAACTGCTGAACCTTCATGTTGGCTCAGTAGAAGACGTTTTTAGACAGAACCAGGATTGTAGATGCTGAAACCCATCACCTTTATTAAAGGCACATTAGTAATGGACCAGTGTTAGTGCCCAGTATGTACAGAAGCAGCCAGTATGAGGCCAGTTTACTCAGTTTAAAGTACCTGACGTCTGACTGGGTAGAGCTGTGTTCGACTGCTTCTGTAAATGTCCAGAGCGGCAATTTGATAACCACTTTACCTCAGGAAGGTGAGAGAGTATCCTGGATTTTAACTTCTCTCTTTAGCTCTCTTTCTTAAGTTGTTAAAATGACTATTTGTGGCACCATCCATGCAACAAAATGCAACATATGGGCCTTTGAAAAATATAAAGTCATCCGTTAACCTCAAGGCTTTTTAAAAAAAAATCTCACCTGAAAACATCCCCAAATTCAGTCAGTAACAGCTTCACAACTTCATTCATTCATTCATTCATTCATTCATTCATTCATTCATTCAATCTTTATTGACACTTGGAGTGCATTGAGATGTGGAAATCTCATTTACAATGTAACTGAGGAAGTAAAAAAAAAAGTACTGTATGCACATAAATAAAATACAAGGCAAAGTTAGTAAAATGATAAAAACATTTATTAGAAGACCTCTGGGCGAGCATTTCAAGATGGCGACCTAAATCAAAACTCTCCTGGTCAACTTATTTAGACAACTCCACCAAAACATGAGTGTTGTACTTACAAGATACCAAAATTACTTGGAATGAGTGGTTAGAAACAAGAAATCTGTTTCAGAAAAAAGCAAAGACAGTGAGGCCAAAGAAAAAACCGAGAACAAACCAGTGTGAGGAACATAGAGTGTGAAGCAGAGGAGGGGGGGCATTACCACAGCTAAATCCATTCAAAACCAAGGCAGAGATATACAAAGCCTGAAAAGGGATCTTGAGCGGGACCTAACTGACTTTAAAAATGACATCAGAAATGATATTAAACAATAATTCAACAGTTTCAAGACGGAGATAAACCAAAAACTACAAAATGTTATTGGCGATGTTCGTAACCATGGTGTGTGGCTAACTGAAACAGAGCAGCATGTGGAGGAAATAGAGTCTGCTAATACCGAGCTAAAGGACACCCTGCGTCATTCACTCAAACAGCAAAGACTCCTCCAGGCCAAGGTAATGGTCCTCGAAGGAAAATCACACACGCCATAATAACATTTGCATATATGGCATTATGTAAGGCACAGAGGGAAACTCAATGCTAACATTCAGTTATAACTTCCTGAAGACAGGGCTGGGGCTCAACAGAAACGCTGACTTACAAATTCAGTGGGCACACTGGTCAATCGACCCTAAACCTCAGGATGACACCGAATCGCGATCTATTCGGGTGAACTTGATATGACATATGACATTCAAGACAAAATACTGAAAATGGCTTGGGCAAAGAAAATCACCTGTGAGGGAAAATTGGTGGCATTTGCACACAACTTTCCTACTGAAGTGAACAAAAAATTCAGAGAATACAAAGACAAAGAAAATCCTTAAGGAGAAATGGATACGTTTCCAGGCACCATACCCTGCCATGATGACAATTCACTGGGAAAATGGTCCAAACCTCGACAACTGTGCTACAGAAGCAGTTGAAGACATGAGGAAGAGAGGACACACCCTGGACCTGCTGCAAACGTATGACTCCAGATGGGAGCAGAAGCTAACGCAAGGTACACACTGGAGTAGGAAGGATCGGGACCGCACCAACCAAGTCCGAGAGAGGCTTTCCAATGAAGTATGAGCATCATTAACGGGAATTATCAAGTATATATTATTGGTCAAATTTCACATACTACAAAAAAAGATGCTACAACTGCTAACATACCCACATAAGTAAATGCAGGTTTACATGTGTGCATACAAACCATCGAACTCACCACTTTCCATTTATTTTTGAATTTTTTCACTCCCACCTTTTCCCAGAATCTACAATGTAAGGACAATGACCCATTTGACCAGGAAGAGTCTAAGGGACTGTTGGGCTTAAGGAAAAGAGACTTTGCATTGCAACAAGGGAGCCCCTATTTTATGTAGGACTGACTCTCCACCAGTATATTAAAAGGTATTGTGAAGTTGACAGGTCAGTGTAAGACCCTGAGGTTGGAAGTCCTCAGGGTGCACATGCCTGCACATGCAGATTTGTCTGTTATGATGAGGTTCAGTAACTTTAAAGTACCCCTTTGGAACATGAATGGCTTCAATTTCCCCATTAATAGAAGCAGAGCAATGTCAAAAATGAGAAAAAAATCAAAGAGGAGTTGAAATTTTATTCCATCCATCCATCCATCCATCCATCCATCCATCCATCCATCCATCCCCTCTCTTCCGCTTATCCATGGCCAGGTCGCGGAGACAGCAGGTGAAGCACATTGTTCCAGATGTCCCTCCCCTGAGCAATTCTCTCCAGCTCTTCCTGGGGGATACCTCGGTGTTCCCAGGTCACATGAGATATGTAGTCCCTCCAGTGGGTTCTGGGTCTTGTTATGGACAATCTATGACTAGCACAGAAGTCTGATAACAAAACACCACTCGAGTTCAGATCAGGCAGGCTGTTTCTTTCAGTCACCCCCCTCCAGGTTTCTCTATCGTTGCCCACATGAGCGTTGAAATCCCCCAGGAGAACAATGGAGTCCCCGGGCAGTACCCCTTCCAGGACACCACCCAGAGACTCCAAGAAAGTCGAATACTCTGAACTGCTGTTCATTGCATAAGCACAGACAAAAGTCAGAATTTCCCCCTCGGCAACAGAAAGTCGCAGAGAGGCGACCCTCTCGTTCTCCAGGGAGAACTTCAACAAAGCTGGGGACTCGTGAGTATCCCACACTGCCCGGCACCTCTCACCCTGGGCAACTCCGGAAAAGGAGAGAGTCCAACCCTTCTCCAGGATATTGGTTCTTGAATCCTTGCAATGCGTGGAGGTGAGCCCAACTATATCTAGCCGGTATCACTCCACCTCCCGCACCAGTTCAGGTTCCTTCCCTGCCAGTGAAGTGACGTTCTACATCCCCAGAGATAGTCTACGTTATCAGGTGGTGGTGCATGCAAGCACCCGCTCTTGCCTACTGCCCGATGAGCATAGCACCCGACCCCAGTTTCCTGCCCTGCAGGTGGTGGGCCTGTTGGGTGGTGACCCAGTGCATCTTCTTTGGGCTGTGCCCGACCGAGCCCCTCGGGATCAAAAGACTCGGCCACCAGACGCTCTGATGAGTTCCCCTCCAAGGCCTGGTTCCAGGCGAAGGCCCCAGTACCCCTAACTCAGACGAGGTAGCAGCTTCACCTTGCTGTGCTTTCATAGGGGTCTTCTGAATCCATCTTAGTCTGGCCTCTCTCCCAGGACTAATTTGCCTTGGGAGACCCTACCAGGCCTAATGCCCTAGACCAGGGGTCGGCAACCTTTAACACTCAAAGAGCCATTTTGACCCGTTTCCCAACGAAAAGAAAACACTGGGAGCCGCAAAATCCTTTTGACATTTAAAATGAAGACAACACTGCATATATCACTTTTTTACCCCTATGCCCTTGTTAATCAGTCGTGATTAATTAATTACAAAGCCTCTAATTAGATAGATTCATTTTTTTGTGTCCTTCCACTAATATTTATCTTACTTGGTTAATGTCATTTTTGCTCCTGGACCTCATATGTTACATAATGTTAGCTGGAAATCAATATTTTGCGAATGTCTATTTAACTTGTAAAATGTATTTATCTTAAGCTAATAACTTTTCTCCGGTAAGTCGCTGCCCTATTTTCCAAGACGACACTCCTCTGACTCTCTGACCTGCTGCCTGGACATCCAGCGGTGTTCTTGCGAGTAACGTGTATTACCCTATCATGAGTATTTCTGACTCAAAGAAAAGACGTGTCTTTCTTGGAGTTGAGCTTTAATACACAGGCTTGCCATTCTTGAGTACAAAACGATGTGAAACTACAGGCGTTGCTTCTCCAGGAGTAAAACAAAAAAAGGCACGAAACATGTGGGAATCGGAAGCTCCGTGTTGTTTCTCTGCATCAATTTGCGAGAGCGCAAATTGATGTCACAGGGGAAAACCCCAGCAACACATCCGGTGGAGTGACACGGCAAAATAAGAGCGGTAATTTCACAATAAAACTATATTAAAATGCATTGAAACACGACTGAAAGGCAGAACAATTTATTTTCCAAAGTTACAGGGAGCCACAACAGAGGGCTGAAAGAGCCGCATGCGGCTCCGGAGCCGCGGGTTGCCGACCCCTGCCCTAGACAACATAGCTCACAGGATCGCAGAGACACTCAAATCCCTTCACCACAATAAGGTGGCGTTTCGACAGGGGGTAATTATTTGATAATTCTGTTAATTTTGAACTACTTAAGGAGATCAGGGATAGTGAGGGCAGATATGTACTGGTGCAAGGCAAGATAGAAAACAATCTGACTACCCTTTTTGTGTATATCTACCTCCACAAAGTGATCAAAAAATTATGAAAAGAGTACTTGAACTGATTTCCACAGAATCACAAGGCACATTAATATGTGCAGGAGATTTTAATACAATGGTAAATGGGATACATCTAATCGTAAGAGAAATATGTTCCTCTAACTAAATAGCATAGAAGGGGTTTGAATGAAATGGGCTTGCTTGACATTTGGACAAAATTACATCCCTCTGACAAACACTATACTTTTTATTCTGCTCTACATCGAGTATCCTCAAGAATAGATTTTTATGTTTCAATATGATAGGTACAGGGCTTTAGAATGTGATATAGAAACTAGAGACATTTCAGATCATTCACCACTGTAAAAGTACATTAGACAGTAGACCAAAGAACATGATCTGGAGATTCAATACAAGCTAGCTCAACAATAAAACAGTTAGAAATGAAAAAAAATGTGAAATTAAGGACCTTTCTTGATCTTAATGACAATGGGGAAGTGAATCCAAGTACATTATGGGATACTTTAAAAGCTGTGATCAGGGGTAAATTAATATCTCCTCGTAAAGCATTCAAGACAGCAAAAGAAAGTAGGCTTAAACAGCTTGAAATCAACCTAAAAGAATTGGAAAAACAACACAGTGAGAATTTGGACTCCCAAATACTGATTAAAATGAAAGCAATTAGGAATCAGATTTTGGACATTTATTAGGAAGAATCAGAGAAAAAAATCCAAATTTCTAAAACAATCATGGGCCCTAAAGCTACAAAACTTTTACCTACGAAAAAAACTAAAATAAAAAAACAGATCTCACAATCAGTATACAAAATTTTAGACCCTAAATCAGGGGTCTGTTTCACAAACTGGTTTGGGAAAACTCTGAGTCCCTTAACCCTGAAATGAGGGAAACTGAGTTTTCTGTTTCAAAAAGGGAGGTAACTCAAACCAGAGAAAGAGGGGTAACTCTAGCCTGTTTCACAAGGAGAGGTAACTTTAGCTCTCGGTCAGTTACCATAGTAAGAGAGTCTATGAACCTAACCTGATTGGGACCAGGTTTCTGTCAGTAAACCTCAAGTTTCTCTCTTTCTCCGCCCCCTTTCAGCCACCCACGCTATTTGAATTCCTCATTCATTCAGTCAGTCAGCAGGTGAGTTTTGGAGTATCCTAGCTCTACCGTGTGTCCAAATGGCATGTCCTTTCATTAACGATTCAGTGGATGAAGGAGCAGCATTACTGTGCAGAGAATTAAATACTCATCGAGAGATTGTTATCAGACTGCACATAGATGTTCTCACATTTCCGGACAGTTATCTTCTTGAGCGGTACCGTTTCACGTCACAGTCCATAATTTACATACACAACCTAATCCATCCTTACATTTGCAACATTACCAACCGCAGTCATGCTCTCGCATCCCATCAGATATTGTGTGTTGTGCTGTGGTTCTTTGCAAATGGAAGTTTTTTGTATAGTGACGGAGATGCAGAGCACTTAAGTAAGGCAACTGTATGTAGGTAGGGTGGTCAGAAAAGTGTACCTGACTCTGAAACGGCTTTTACCCATCTTTGTTGTTTTCCCTGGACATAAACCTGTCAGAGCCACCAAGGAGGAGTTCCACAGGATTGCAAGTGAATGATGCAGAGATCTCTTCAATTATTTTTAAATCATATTCTGTTGATGGCATTGTGCTGCAACCTCAGACTAGGATAAGTCATTTTAATTTCTTTTAGGATTTCTTCGGGAGTGTTTTTATATTTTTCTTATGTTTGTTGTTTCTTTAGCTGTTGTTCCTTCTTATGAAAAAATACTAATAAAATCTAAGATTTAAAAAAAACATTCATTAGAATAGTTACAAAGGGTTTAAAAAACAGATTTATGAACTACAACAAGAACAGGCGGAAATAAAAAGAGATGAAATTGAAAATCAAATGATCGAAATGAGTCTAGCTTTAGATTTTTCTGCATGTTATTCCAGGTTGCAGAAGCATAGTATGTACAAATAGATCTCTCAAGTTTAGTAAACAGCTGTGAAATGCAGTTTAATTCAGTTATTTCAGCATATTTGACAAAACATACATTAAAAGACAGTAATGCGGTGATTTAAGGGGTTAAAAACCATCAAAATCCTTAAAAATAAATAAACCTGGTGTCTGTCACACCTCAGAGAGTAAACACCATCCTATTGCAGCATACAGCTCAAAGTGATAAGTATCTGTTGTAGTAAATCATAATGCAGAATGATGAATAGTGTCATGTACAAACTATGGCAATAATCCAATATTGATAAAAAGTAGCCCCAGTAAATGGTTTTCTACAGTTCAGTGGTTAATGTTATTTATTCTTGTAAAGGAAACTGATTTTTTGGCATAATTTAGTCCCGAGCTGTGCAACTGTGAGGCCAAAATGAACAACTTGGTTTTATTGGGTAAGAGACACTTTGGAGAACTTTGTAATAAAATAAGATTTTATTATCTTTTCACCAGATGAGAGCTTGACTGGAAGAACTCCATCAAAAATTGATAATTTTACTTCTGCCTAATAAAGACTTTAGAGAGTAAATATCAGCCTTTTAATAATGAGCTCAGTGACATTGACGTTATTAAACTGATATAAAAATCGACCAAATGTGACACAACAGATATAAATGACACCAACGCTGAAGATATTTTAACAATATGATCTTCAGTGAGTGTGCCACACTTAAAAAACATATAAAAATGCAGTTAATTGTGTTTTATTAACAGATGCAGCCTGGTCCGAGTACAGGAACCTCCAGAGGGGAAAGAGTTGCTCTTAAGTTCAAGTGGTGATTTTCTAAATGTGGGCTTTAATAATTTTCCAAAGCTTCTAAAAATGCATTTCCACTTTGTCATTATGAGTGGAGATTGATGTGCATAAATAGCAATTTTATGCTTTTAAAAACAGAATCTGCACACAATGTAGTGTCCAGTCCTGAACTAATATTTCCATAAGAAACCATAAAAGAGTTTTACCATTTTAAATTCTCTTTATTGAGGGAAATATTGAATTACAAAAATGAAATAATGACTCCCTCATGTAAAATCCTATTCCTTTCTTTGTCAGTTTGAGGGCTGCTCTAAGGCATTTTCCCGTCTGGAGAACCTGAAGATCCACCTGAGGAGCCATACAGGAGAGAAACCCTACATCTGTCAGCATTCTGGCTGCCTCAAGGCCTTCAGCAACTCCAGCGACCGTGCAAAACACCAGCGAACACATGTGGACACGGTCAGTGAATGCATCGTCATGTAGAAAACATCTAAATGTAGGGCAGATTCACACATGTACAAACCTCTGATTTAATTTTATTTACGTCTTTATCAGGTAGTATTATTACACACACCAGCACCTAGATTTATGCCTCTACAAAATAAACACCTTTGCTTTTCCATAACTGGAGGCCAATGAGTAACTGATGTATACACCTGATGAATTTCAACTAATTTTGTGTGGATTTTTGTGTTCAGAAAGCTAACTAAACTCTACTCAGATGTGTTTGAAACAGAGATGAGAACAAATGTGAACATACAACATCTAAACTCAACTTATTAGAAACACCTGTGACGTTTGCCAACAACTTTGCCATGAATATTACTTAGAGCTTCTGCATTTTTAGTTTTTTCTCTCATAAAAACTAAAGTGACAAAAATGGGAAGTATTAGGGTCAAAGTGGGCAGTGATTAATATTATTCATTGCAGATTCATAAAAAAAATGGAATATTCAAATATGTAGAACACTTGCAACACTGATGCAGTCCACAAAAACAAAAACAAAAAAAAGTAGAAGCTTCATAAAAATTAACCTCTTGTAGTAGATTGCCTTTGATTTCACAGGAAACAAAGTGGCCGGTGAATGTAAGTGAATGTAAACAGAAACTGCAGCATTCACTCACCAACACTACCACTCAAAAGTTTGGGGTCATTTAGAAATGTCCTTATTTTTGAAAGAAAAGCATTTTTTTCAATGAGGATAGCATTAAATTAATCAGAAATACAGTCTAGACATTGCTAATGTGGTAAATGATTACTGTAAACAGCTGATTTTTAATGGAATATCTACATGGGGTACAGAGGAACATTTCCAGCGACCATCACTCCTGTGTTTTAATGCTGCATTGAGTTAGCTAATTGCGTTGAAAGGCTAATTGATGATTAGAAAACCCTTGCACAATTATGTTAGCACATGAATAAAAATGTGAATTTTCATGGAAAACATGAAATTGTGTGGGTGACCCCAAAGCTTAGAACTAGGGATGTGCGGACTAGTCGTTTAATCGTTTAACCGCCGACTCATTTATTAAACGTTTAGTATTTTACTAGTCGGTTAAACGCTAGTGTGCCCACCCCACTCCGACCGGGTGCCGCCATGCAGCTCTACGCTCGGCCGTGCGCTGCACACTCGTCCCGTCTGGGCTACCTGGTTGATCCTGCCAGTAGCATATGCTTGTCTCTTTTTTCAACCCCCGCTATCCCCCTCATTATTAGCGGTGTTTTGACCACTCCAGCTACATCCACCACGTCCCTTCCTGCCACCCCGAAGCAAAGCATCGGCTCCAGTATGTGCTGCTCGTGGACTGTCATGGCGCACCGACCCGCTGCCGTTACGCACAGACACAGCGGCACTTTCTGTCTCAGTGGACGACTGAACATCTTCATCAGAGGGTGAATATTCCTCTTCAGAATATGAGTAAGCCATTACTTGACAAAGTACTTTGTCAGCGTTGACCAGACCTCTCGGTATGGTGAGTTTTCTCACTCTAAAATGTGCCATCTTGCGCTCTGATACGCTCCGACGGCGAGTCTCATCTCCTTGGTTTTCAAACTCTGTAAATTCCAAAACTTTGAATGAAAACACCCCTACAACTGATGCTCAGATTGAAGTTCCAGATGTCCGCCATCTGCTGGTGTACAGTACATGAGGCACACGAGGCAGTATATTTGAAGCTATGGCTTGTTATGTTCACCAATGTTGCTTGTCGCAATATTGTGACTTTGGCACTTAAAGGGTTAAATTGCAAGTTTTCCAAACCAACTAGTCGCCAATAAAATTAGCGACTAGTTGGTTCGGAAATTAGTCGAAATTCCCATCCCTACTTAGAACAGCAGTGTATATTAAACACAAAGGATTATTCTGGCTTTATGTGAAGTGAAACTCCACACAAAAGCTAATTTTAAAACCCCTTTTAAAAAAGTAAAGTCATATATAAGAAATTATTATAATTAATTAAAGCTGCGAGCAGCGATGGACGGGTCCTTGCATCCACGCTGGTCGGCGAATCCATGCACGTCCACCAGGTGGCACTGTGACTGAGAGTGTGTGCCGGCCTCTGAATCACATCTGGACCAGAATTTAATCACACGTAAAATTTCAGCCAGATTGGAGCATGTTCAGACTAGTTATACAGCATTTCCTGCCCATCCACCACCAGGTGGCGCTGCAACTCAGAGTGTATTTCAAACAGTGGATGTGATGAGGGTTGGACTCTGATCACTCATGTAAAGTTTCAGGCTGATTTGACCATGTAGAGTCCAGTTATACAGCATTTACTGTCCATCCAACAGGTGTCGCTGCAACTGAGAGTGTCTGTTGGCCTGTAGCTGTGATCAGGATTGGATTGTGATCACACATGGAAAGTTTGAGGCAGATTGGAGCATGCAGAGGAGAGTTATACAGCAGTTGATGTTTCTTGGCGAAGCATCAAAACTCTAATGGTCGCCATGGCCACGCCATTTGGCTTCTGGTTAAACTTTTGATAACTTTTCATCACCAAGTCCTGCTGTGTGGACTGACAAAATTTCAGGTCTCCTGGAATTATCCCCTAGGAGGTATTAACTCTCAAAAATGAGAAAAATCATAAAAATTCTCACAATTAATCCAAGATGGCCGACTTCCTGTTGGGTTTAGGAAATGGCTCCAAGAGGCTTTTTTGTGCGTCCTGATGTGCTCTATAAGCCTCCCAAATTTCATGGATGTAGGTGAAACGTGCTGGGGGGGCTGTTTGTTAAAAATACTGTAGGGGGCGCTATAGCATGTGCAGTGCCGAGATGCATACGGTGTTGTTCCTTGGGTCGATGGTGATGTGTGTGGTAATTTTAGTGAGCATTGGAGTATTCCTAACCTGTCAAACAGCACTTTGTTTTGCATGGCGATATTTGGTTGCTACGGCAACAGCGTTGCATGAAATGTCACACCCTTGACAGTGTGGGATTGTCAAGAGGTGAAGACTCGACTGACCAATTTCCAGCATGATATCACCACGTTTGGGGCCATTGTACCTGAAAATATAAGGCCTTAAACTTACTATTACCAACAGGTGGCGCTATGACTTTTTCAGAATTTATGAGTGTGGATGTGTTCAGACTAGACCTGGTGTCCATCATGTGAAGTTTGGGCCAGATAGGATCTTGTTCAGCTGAGATATGAATCGTTAAATTGTCATGGCGAATCATCGAAATTGGTTTGGCCGCCACAGACACGCCCTTTGATGACAAGTCACCATTTTCACTGGGATGCATCATCAATGTGTTCAGCCTGTTGTCACCGCATTTGAAGTGAATATGATCAACCGGGTAATAATAGGGCATGAAAGTGTAAAAGATGTCTATTTCCTGAAACCACAAGGTGGCGCTATGACTGTCAATGAATATCCCTATGTGGATGACATCAGGACAGGACTGTCATCATACATGTAAAGTTTCAGGCAGATTGGAACATGTTGAGAAGAATTAGACACCACTTCCTGTTTCATGGCGAAGGATCAGTTTTTTGAGGCTCCGCCATGGCCACACCTTTTGGCTTCTGGTTGAGTTTTTGATAACTTTTCATCAGAAAGGTCTGGTGCATGTACTGGCCAAATTTCAGTTCTCTCAGACTTACCCCCTAGGAGCTATTAATTTTGACAAATGTACAGCAAATTCAAGATGACCGACTTCCTGTTGAGTTTAGGGTGTGGCTGTGATTGACTTTTTGGTGTGTCCTGATGTGGTGCATATGCCCACCAAATATTGTAGCTGTAAATGAAACTTTGTGGCAGTTGGCCTAATGACCACTTTTTCAATTTTGCAGGTGGCGCTATAGAGCCATTTTGCCACACACATGCGCAACTCCCATAAAATATCAAATTTTTCGCCAGTCCTGATGTGCACGCCAAATTTCACGTGTTTTGGGATATGATAAGGCCCCCAAAAAGGCAATTCATTTGCTGGGAGAAATTAATTTTGACAATTTACAGCAAATTCAAGATGGCCCTTGCACCGCCTGTCCTTCGCACCCTCGGTGCTAGGGTCCTTGGCACCGCTGGTGCCTTGGACAGTCGGTGCCCTTGCACCGCCTGTCCTTCGCACCCTCGGTGCTCGGACCCTAATAATAAACCCTAGGGTTTCAATAGGGTCCTTGGCACCGCTGGTGCCTTGGACAGTCGGTGCCCTTGCACCGCCTGTCCTTCGCACCCTCGGTGCTCGGACCCTAAAAATAATAATAATAAACCCTAGGGTTTCAATAGGGTCCTTGGCACCGCTGGTGCCTTGGACAGTCGGTGCCCTTGCACCGCCTGTCCTTCGCACCCTCGGTGCTCGGACCCTAATAATAAACTCTAGGGTTTCAATAGGGTCCTAGGCACCGCTGGTGCCTTGGACAGTCGGTGCCCTTGCACCGCCTGTCCTTCGCACCCTCGGTGCTCGGACCCTAATTATCAACTATATTATTATTCCACCAAGGAACGTGGCAGAGTTGTGTGACGATCAGCGTAGCCTACGTTTGTGTGTGAATCTGGCTGTCTATGTGCAACATTGCTCAAAAACGGACTAATGGCTTTGGATAAAATTTTTAGGGAAGGTCAGAAATGATGCAAGGACCAACTGATTAGATTTTGGCAGTGATGTGGCTTATCGTCTGGATCCATGAATTTGTTAAAGATTTATGTATCATTAGGAGATGGCATCACTGTGACTATGACAACAAGTGAACGCTGTGTCAGCTGCCTGATGGCAATCACATGATTCCGATCCTATTACAAATCCACTGCTGCGGACTTATCAGGAGTTATCTGTTGGAAATGATACAAGCATCAACTGATTAAATTACGGGGGTGTTTCCAAGTCCCATCAATTACCGCCGCCTGCTACATATTTAGGTCACGCAATTCGGTATCCGTACATAAAATACACATGCATAATACTCGCCTGTGCTCAGCATGAGGTCATTTTGTTATATTAAATTTTTTTTTAAAGTTTCAGCTGTCAGAAATGATATAACAGCAGCCTTGGCATAGTACTGCACTGTCTGAGTGCTTATCTAGTTAAATTAATTAAAAGTCAGCCATATTTAAGAAGAACGTGATGACAGAACATAGCATTGCTCTGCAGTGATGTATGATGTGTGGGGAGGGTTTATGAAGCCTTAAAACATATATCAACAACAAAAACACTCAGAGAGTGCAGTACTCTACCAAGACTGTTCATTCCCTCATCTTGTGCTGAACACAGGCATGTGTTATGCCTGTGCATGTTGTGTACGGATACCGAATCGCCTGAACTAAATATGTGGCGGCGGGAATTGATGGAACTTGGAAACACCCCCACAATTTAATCAATTGTTCCTTGCATCATTTCTGATAAGTCGGCAACAGTGGATGTGCAGTAGGACCGCAATCGTGATCAGCAGGCAACTGACACAACATTCACTTGTTGTCATAGTTACAGTGGTACTGTGCCTGGCCGCTATATCCTGCAATGGGAAATCCTCAAGAAATCTGTGAATCCAGACAATAAGCCATGTCACTAACAAAATCTAATCAGTTGGTCCTTGCATTATTTCTGACCTTCCCTGAAAATTTAATCCAAATCCGTTGGTCCGTTTTTGAGCAATGTTGCACATGGACAGCTGGATTCGCAGACAAATGTAGGCTACACTGATCGTCACACAACTCCACCAGATAACTCCTTGGAGGAGTAATAGTAAAGTATTGGAACATTAGATTTGTGTATGATTGTGTTAATTTGCTTTTACTTTATTTTGTTTATTATTTTGGTGTTTATTTATGTTGTGCCTTATTTAGTTGATTATTTGGTCATATATTTTATTGTTTTGTGTTTTTTTGTTGCCCTGCTTGGCGTCCGTGTTGTTGGGTGTAGTGTGTGTAGGAGTAGCACCTCTGTATTTTTGTCAGCCGCACATAATGTCTAACAAAATGTGGACATGGTACTTTGGTCTCCCACCGCTACACAACTCTCACTTATGGCTCCAAGAAGCTGGTAATGCACACCAGCGGCCACACCACGGGACCTCGCCTCGGCTGGCGTGCCAAACTAAGTGAGGGTAACGGACATCTCTGGACTGAGATGTTTGTAATAAGAAGATGTCACCCTTTAAGTGCATGAAGACTGGAGTGGCTGAAGAAGCGGACGAACCAAAGAGTTAGATGGTCAACGGTTTGGATGGCACAACAGCAAGATGGGTAACACATCCAGGGCACACTCCTGACAGTAATGGACTAGTGGCCAGTTACCTCAGAAAGGATTGGGGCCCTACTGAGTATGATCCCATAGTTAGATATGATTGATGCTTCATAATAGGAATGGTGATGGTATAGGAGATATCACTGGGCCCCCTGCGGTGATCTCTTCTTCAAGTGACAGGGAAGAAACACCTACCCTTATGAATAGAACTTCTGATAATGATGATTCTAGCTTAAATCCAACAGGAAGGTTCGACTCTGACAACAGAAGTTTGAAAATGAGGAAAAAAGTGTTTAAAATAGGAACATGGAATGTAAGAACCTTATTCAAATCAGGCAAAATGGACAACCTTACTAAAGAAATGGATTCAATGAAATTAGATATTCTTGGAGTATGTGAAAACAGATGGACTGACAGGAAAGATCACAGATAAAGATAAAATCATGGTATATTCAGGTGGACAGAAACATCAGTATGGAGTACGTATACTCATGAAGAAAGAAATTGCAAATGCCATGATAGGATTCTGGCCTGTATCAGAAAGACTGATAATGGTACAATTGAATGGGAAACCGTTCGATGTAAACATTCAGATCTATGCACCAACACAAGACCATACAGAAAATGAAATTAAAGAGTTCTATGACAACTTACAAAAACTTATGAAATATACAAAATCAGGAGAAGTTAATATTATAATGAGTGACCTAAATGCCAAAGTAGGAAAAGGTGCAGAACACCCAGTGGTAGGAAACTATGTCCTTGGCACAAGAAATGATAGAGGTTCAAAGCTAATTGAATTCTGCAAAGGAAACAACCTAGTAATCATGAACACAATGTTCAAACATCATCCAAAGAACATATACACACGGAAAAGTCCAGGAGATGTGTGCCGTAATCAGATAGATTACATCATGATTAATGACATTCAGGAATAGTGTAAAAAAATTGAAAACACACCCAGGTGCTGACATTGACTCAGATCATAACCCAGTTGTTATGACTCTGAAGTTAAAATTGAAAACAAGGCAAAAACCAAGAGTCCATGAGCAGTACAATATGAACATGCTGAGAGAAGAAAACATCAGAAATCAATTCAACTTAGAAATAAAAAATATGTTCTCCATACTTGCAACTGATGACTGTATACAAACTGACACCCTGGAAGAAAGTTGGCAGAATATGAAAGACAGTTTTATGAATGCCACAAAGAATGTTCTCCCAAAGAAAGAGAAAAAAGCAAAACAAAGTTGGATGACAGATGAAATTTTAAATCTCATGGAAGAAAGAAAATCAGTCAAACACAGAGATCCCAAGAAATATGAAGTCTTGAGAACTGACACAGAATGCAAGAATGCAAAAGAGACTTGGTGGAATAAGAAATGTGAAGATATAGAGCTACTAGAGGCCAGGAATCAACATAAAGAAATGCATGACAAAATCAAAGAAGTGACTGGAAAACAAAAGACAGACAAAGGAAGTGAGTGTATCAAAGATAAAAATCGCAATATGCTATTTAATGAAAATGAAATCAAAAATAGGTGGGAAGAATATGTGACTGAACTGTATGGTGATGCAAGAAATGACAACCTAGAATTGCCTTCAAATGAAGATGGTGAAGATCTGCTGGTGGATGAGGTAAAGAAGGCAATAAATGACCTAAAATCAGGCAAGGCAGCAGGATTGGACAACATTAACACCAAGATTTTAAAATCATTGGATGAAGAAAACATTAACCATGTCACTCAATTTTGCAATATAGTATACAAAACTGGTACTTTTCCAGGTGACATAAATGACTCCATATTCATAAGACTTCCTAAGAAACCAAAGGCCACAGAATTTTCTGAATATTGAACAATAAGTCTTATGAGCCATATACTGAAAATCATATTGCGCATAATACTAAACAGGAACAAGAATATCATAGAAAGTGAAATAAATGAAACTCAAAGTGGTTTTATAAATGGCAAGGGAACAAGAGAAGGCATCTTCAACTTAAGAACTATCATTGAAAGATGCAATGATGTAAACAAAGATGTCTATGCCTGTTTCATAGACTATCAAAAGGCATTTGACAGAGTCAATCATGAAAAGCTAATTGAATGTCTGGTCAACATCGGAATGAGAGGAAGAGCTATAGCATTCATCAAGAGTCTATATTGGAATCAAAGAGCTTTCATCGGGATGGAGAATGGTTACTCAAATGAAATAAACATCAAAAGAGGGGTGAGTATTGTCTCCCTGTCTCTTTAACTTATACACAGAAGTTATTTTCAGAAGTATAGAATATATTGATGGGATCAGCATTGGAGGTCATAACATCAATAACTTGAGGTACGCTGACGCTACAGTCCTGCTGGCAGAGAATGAAGAACAACTGAAAGAGATTCTGACAAAAGTAAATGAAGCAGGGAAACAGTTTGGTATGAAAATGAATGCCAAAAAGACAAAATCAATGGTAATATCAAAGACCTGCCCATCACCAAGAATTCATATGTCTATTGATGGAGAACCTATAGATCAAGTGGATACATTCATATACCTAGGACAACAGATAACTGAAGATGGAAAGAATGATCATGAAAATATAAGGAGGATCTCAATAGCAAGGGGTGTGTTTAACAAAATGAGAATCACTGTGACAAATAAATATCTAGGACTAACAACCAGAAAGAGAATTTTGAAGTGCTATGTATGGTCAACCATGTTATATGGATGTGAAACCTGGACCATTACAAATAACATCATGAAAAGAATTATTGCCTTTGAGATGTGGACATATAGAAGAATGCTGAAAATATCCTGGACAGATAAAATCACAAATGAAGAAGTCTTAAAGCTCGTGTCCGGCGTTTGAATCGCAGCGTCTCCCAAAACACTGTTGGTCCCTCCCTCTGATTTCGCCCCTTTATTTGTGCACGCGCGCAGTACCTGACAGGAGTGCCCGGAGTGCTGCAGCATCTTGCCTGTTTTGCTGTTTTCCACTCCTCTACATTTAGTACATTTAGTAAATAATAAAGGAATTACTTTAGAATTCTGTATTGAGTCTAACTTTTCCTAATACCAAAATAACATGAATCTGCTAGGACGAACGAGTAAAGTTTCAATATGTCATTACACTCGTGTATCCCTCTCGATGACGTTGTTTATCAAACTTAGTGCATTTACGCGTGTATATGTGTTACATTGTTTATTTATTTCTATCTAGAGTTCAGAATTGCATGACTCCTCTGACGAAGAGTATGTCCCAGACGCCCCAACATCTTCCTCCAGAGGTCGGGCATCTAAACGAAGCCGTCAGGCGGGCTATGGAGGCCGTGGTCGGGGAGCGACGCGAGCACCCCGAGCCAAAAAACGTCCTGCAATCTCTTGGCCTGACAAGCCGTGGGATTGGTAACTTTTCTGGAAGTTGCTGAGCCCTGATGCTCTCTCCTCCACAAGCAAAACAAATGTGCGCGTGGTTGCGTAGTGCGTAGCTCGCCCACCTCTGCATGGGCTTGCTTGCTGTGCGCGTAACCGTTGATTGACAGCATGACAAAGCTGAAGCTCGAACTTGATTGGTCGGCAGCGACCGGCGCTTTTTGGAATAACATGGGGGTCTATGAGAGGAAGGCGGAGCTCATGAATAAATTTTTATATCGCGTGATACTAACATTATATTATAGTATCGAACTAGACTAACACATTTAAGCTTTGTTAAACAATGATACATAATTGAAAACAAACGGAAACTCCGGACACGAGCTTTAAACAACATAAAAAAATAAGAGTACACAATTAGAGCATATATTAAGACTCAGAAAACTCAGGTACTTTGGTCATCTCATAAGAAAAAATAACATATCAAGAATATTATTAGAGGGATGAATAGATGGAAGAAGGCAAAGAGGACGACCAGGAGCAATGTGGACAGACAATATAAAGAAGTGGACAGAAATGCAGTACAGTGAGGCAGTAAGAACAGCCGAAGATAGAAGTACGTGGAGAACTACCATGTCCTCCAACCCTGTAAAGGATGGAACATGAAGAAGAAGAAGAAGCTTGGCATCCCAAATTTTGATGAACACAGTGGCCCCAACTTAATATTTTAGGAGCGCAAGCAGAAAATTTAGGGGCACACACTGAAATCGACTTGCAATGTAAATATTCACATTTCCTCTTATTTTCACTGTATTACTGATACATACTTCAACAATGAATGCAAAAATATAATGTTTTCAATTCACATTCTATTGCGCAGCAGTTGGCACACCATACGATCTTCCCGCACGGCAACGCTGCATCTGAAAATCACATGGATGGCAGGCAGTCACTAGTGGGCCACAACTAGGGCTGGACCTGAATATCTGAATATCCCAATATTCGGTCGTGACTGTGGTATCCAAATATATATTTTGAGATCCGAATATTTGCACCCCGCCCCACCACTGGGACAATGTCGTGCGATTGGAATTCGTCTCGTCAATCGTTTCATGACGTTGGACGGTATGATATGCATTGATCCTAATATTTGTCTCAGCTTGGTTAAGCTCGGCCCATCCCCCCGTTGGACTTTGCGAAACGAAACGAATACTCGAGTATTTGTCATTAATTGAGGCTGAATATCTGGAGCCCAGAAACCTCTATTCGGGCCAGCCCTAGCCACAACATTATCACGTGACAGCGCCCGAGCAACAGTGGGCCACTACATGGTCACGTGACCAAGCTTTCAGCATGACGGTCTGGCAGATGCATCATAGTGGCTCAGCCGCAAACTTTCTCTTTTATTTTGAAAGCACTTCAACAAAAAGTATTTCCGAAAGCATTTGAGGCGAGAAATAAGCTGTGCAGTAGCTGAATCTGTCCTTGATTTAGGTCACTGATGGGTCATTTAGACGTTTGAGGACAGTTTCACAATGCGTGAGATCTCCACACGCCGCATCGAATTTGCATAAAATCCACTTTATGCAAATGAGCTCCGGGTAAACACACCGAATCACAGCTGGAAACACACCGCAACCGGACCAGCATGCAACATGTGGTGCGTTTCCAGCTGCGATTCGGTGTGTTTACCTGGAGCGGGTCGCAGTTCATTTGCATAAAGTAGACTGGACTCAGTGGTCATTTGCCCCCCCCCGCTCTCACACACATGGCCTGCCTTCTTCTTCGTCTCCTTTCTTCTTCTTTTGGAATTAATGTAGATTGACAAACCAGCTCGTTTGAGCTTTACTGTCAACTACTGGGATGAAGTGTGGAGCAGACGTTTGTCAGGAACAAAAACATATTCATTAAAAATAATTTTAAAAATCTGCAAGTTTACTGGTCGCATATGCGCGAGTAGATGAAAAATTTACTTGTACTGTCTCAAATTTTAGTCGCAAAATGCAACCATTTAGTCGCAGTCTGGAGCCCTGGATATGAGAATAAAAATGCAAGATAATTGTAGCCTGCCTGACCCACAGCCCTGGGGACAGATCAGTCTGTCACGGATCTGTGGCGGTTAGAGCCCAAGCAGCAGGCAAACAGGCAGGCAGGTGGATTACAAGGGTTTTAATAACACAAACTCAACATAAACACTCCATATGGAAGGGACAGGGATAAACAGAACGGGGGACTAAACCAAACTAAAGGCGACGGACCTGGTGGCCGTGGTGGGGGACTAATTAAACTAAACGGAGGAGAGGTGACTCACACAGTGTCCAGGGGTTCGGGAGACGAGGTGGGGGGCAAAGCTGAGGGAGCCGGTGGCGGGGGTGTAGCGAAGACTGAGGAGGAGACGGACCAGGAGCAGACGGAGGAGGGGTGCAGAGCGGACGAGGGATGCTGGGGTGAGGAGGTGGGAGACGGAGCAGGCAAGGTAATCCATAAGGAAGCGGAGTCCAGGTAGCGACGAGCGTGTGGCGGTGTGGGGCATGTAATGATCCATCAACGGAGCTGCGTGGAGAGCCAGGCTTTATTTGCCGCTGATTGCAGATCGCGCTCAGCTGCGCTCTTCCGCAGCTGCTTCTGATGAGGCAGCGAACAGAGCAGGAGAGGGAGGGGCCATGACAGAGTCATTCAATTTTTAAGGGTTACAATATGGTCGCTACTTCGCAGACGTTCGTACGCATCATTTTCTGCCTTATTTAGAACACTGTAATAAACTTACCACTTGACTGACATCTCTAGTGTACAATTAGGAAATTGTTTTGAATAAGTATACAGTTTCAGTATTCTTACTTTTAAACAATAAAAAATCTTACCTTTACCACTCTGTTACAGTGGCCATATTTTGAATGTCATCTTATTCAGTTATATATCATTTGAAAGCAAAAAACTTCCTGATTCAAAATATGTTAACCATTTTCAGATACCAAAACCAATGTAGCCGCAAGGCGACACAAGCCAGTGTCTTATTGTGCCGGTCCCAAGCCCGGATAAATACAGAGGGTTGTGTCAGGAAGCGCATCCGACCTAAAACTTTGGCCAAATCAAAAATGCGAATCAAATGTGTGACTTCCATACCGGATCGGTCAAGGCCCGGGTTAACAATGACCGCCATCGGTGCTGTCGACCTACAGGGTGCTGGTGGAAAATGGACGACTGTTGTTTGAAGAAGGAGGGGAGGAAGGTGTGTTTGTATGAAGAGAGAGAAGAGGAACACCAAGAGTCTAGGACTGAGAGTAGGGACTTTGAATGTTGGAACTATGACAGGAAAAGGTAGAGAGCTGGTTGACATGATGCAGAGGAGGAAGGTGGACATACTGTGTGTCCAGGAGACCAGGTGGAAAGGTAGTAAAGCTAGAAGTTTAGGAGCAGGGTTCAAGTTGTTCTATCACTGTGTAGATAAGAAGAGAAATGGAGTAGGAGTTATCTTGAAGGAGGAGTTTGTTAGGAATGTCCTGGAGGTAAAAAGAGTGTCAGATCGAGTGATGAGCCTGAAGCTAGAAGTTGAAGGTATGATGTTCAATGTTGTTAGTGGGTATGCTCCACAGGTAGGATGTGAGTTGGAGGAGAAGGAGAAATTGTGGTTGGACCTTGATGAAGTGATGCAGAGCATCCCTAGAAGTGAGAGAGTTGTCATTGGTGCAGACTTTAATGGACATGTTGGTGCAGGAAACAGAGATGATGAGGAGGTCATGGGCAGGTTTGGTATCCAGGAGAGGAACACAGAAGGACAGATGGTGGTTGACTTTGCGCAAAACTTTAATTCTGATAGAATTAATTCTGAATTAATAATTCCGAATTAAAAACGTCATGTAAACGTGGCCAATCACAGCTTGACAGCGGCGTCTGATGCTAATGAGCCTCATGATGTTGTTCTGAGGCAATGCGTTCCACTCCTCCACAAGTGCTACACGCAGTTATGCCAGGTCACATGGGGGGTGGGGTACGAGCATCCAGTCGCTGCTTCAGCTGGTCCCAGACGTGCTCTGTGGGGTTCAGGTGAGGGGACATTGCTGGCCATACCATATGAGACACTCCAACTTCCTGAAGTCGAGCTGTGACAATTCTGGCACCATGTGGTGGAGCATAATCATCCATGAACAGAAAGTTGGGGGTATGCTGGTGGAATTGGGGGATGATGATGGGTTCTATGATGTCTCTAAGGTAAGAACATGCAGTGACTGAGCCATCTACAATCACCAAATTTGTTTTGTGCTGATTGGTGATGCCTACCCAGACTGTTGCACCTTCTCCACCAAAGCCAACCCTGGGGACCATGTTGATCTCGGCGTATCGCTCACCTTGCCTTCTCCAGCAACGCTGATGACCATCATTTCTGTGCAAGGTGACCCGACACTCATCAGTGAACAGGACGGTAGACCACTGCTGCATTGTCCAGGTCACATGGTCTTGTGCCCACTGCAAACGGTCACGGCAGTGTCTTGGTGTCAGTGGAGTCACCTGCAACGGTCATCTGGCATTCAAGCCAAAGCGGTGGAGTCGGTTGCGAATGGTTTGTCTGGAAACCCTAGTACCCCTCACTTCTCGTAAACAGGCCTGCAGCTGTGTGGCAGTTGTATAATGGTGTCTGAGTGCATAGGTCCTTAGGTACTGGCCATCATTCCGGTCCGTCACTCGTGGGGCTCCACTCCTGGGTCTGTCACCAACACTGCCAGTAGTTCTTTGTCTTGCTGCAAGTCTGCTGATGACACTTTGAGACACACCAAGTTCACGAGCAACATCTGACTGCCTGCTACTGACCTGAAGGCGCGCTATGGCCAGGTGGCGCTGCTCAGAGACGTCGTGTGTTCATGACTGCTTGAATGATGAATTGGGAATGATTTATTGACAATAACAGCTTCTTATACCCCAGAATGTTGAAATTGATGCCACATTGAAAAGGGTTGTGTCACAGTTTGGTGTAACTTTTGGAACCCAAGGTGAGAATTCACAGACATGAACACAGGTAGATGATCAAAAAACTCCTTTATTTCAATATTATAACCGAAGGGCTGCCACATAGGCCAAAAACTCACGGGTGGGAAGAGGGAGGAGGAGAGGGCAGCTGGCTCAGGGGCTCGGCAGTGTGAGAGGCACACGTCGGCACTGGTGGCGAGAGTCCAATCCGGGATTCGGCAACTGGGGCAGGACTAGTCGGTGCTGTCCGTGGGTGGAGGGGCACGTCCTTTGTAGAGGCCTGTGCGGGTCCAATACCTCTATCGGAAGGTTCCACAGGAGGGGGCCGGCAGCTCTGTCCTTCAGTCCTGTAGGCCGACTCTAAACAACTCTCAGTCACTCTAGCTCCCAGTTTCTGTGCTCTGCGCCAACAGTGCTCTCTAACAACCCGTTCTCACGGGGATTCGTGAAACTGTCACGTAAGTTTTAGTTTCGGTTTCATGCGCACCAACACGATTTCGTCATGTTTTTCGTGCCGCTCACCACGAAATGTTTTTCGCTGTGGTAATCACATCTGAAAGTGGTTTATACCGGCGGATTCATGACGATCTAAGCTGTCCATCGGCGTATACTGCTTGTGTGATCGCGTTTGCGGCCGCCGGCCGCCGGACATTCTTGAAATTCCTATGCAAATTGGTAAGTGTACCACCAGCTTATGGTTAGGTTATGGTTAGGTTATGGTTAGGGTTATGGTTAGGGTTATGTTTAGGGACGATGTCATGCAAAATATAGCGTTGGATTCGCCACGGTTTTACATTAAAAATATAATATACACATTCTTTTGAAATACATTCTGAGTGGCACGAAAAGTCCGCCGTTTAAAATACATTGGTGCGCATTTCGTGGTGAGCGGCACGAAAAACATGACGAAATCGTGTTGGTGCACACGAAACCGAAACTAAAACTTACGTGACAGTTTCACGAATCCCCGTGAGATCGGGCTGTCTCTAACTGATGATGTCAACAGTACGATCTCACCCCCAAGGTTGTGTGGGCCCTGCTTTTAACCAGCTGGTGATGATGCGTCTCAGGTGGGTGATCCTAGCAGGTGCTCCCCCTCTGTGCTGATCAACAGCCAGGGAGAGAGACAGAAGCCGATGAGCCAGCCCGAAGAGGATGGGTGGGGCAGACACCGCTGTCCATGACAGGTTGTCTTTTTGTATTTTTGGCATTGGCCTCAATATGTAAGGCGCACTGTACATCGGGAAACACAACATGAGGTTTGTCTAGCACCATAATACAATTGCCTCCTTATTTCCAAAATCACTGAAATGAAACAAACACCTTATGTATGAAATCCACTGGGAATTTCACAATATTCCTAACTTATTGTGAGTAGTGTACTTTCAGAGATTTAAAAAAAAAATGTCCATCATCTTTCAACTCAACCATAATCAGAGATGATTTGAGCTATTTGTCCAATATTGCAGACTGTGAATTGAATGACATAAAGAGAAGCAACAGTTTCAATTTCAGGCTTTTGTCTTTGCAAGTTTCTGAGATTTTGTCATTTCAAACATGCAGGGAAACTTTAATGTGCGAAAAAAAATGTGCTGAAAATTAGTAGATGTCCAGTTATAGTTCTTGTTTTTAAAAATCTGTTTTAAATATCAAGCTGAAACTCCCCAAAAATATCCATATTTTTATGCTCTAAAAATTTAAGGCACATCAAAAATGGTCAAGCAGAAAATGTTGTGAAAATCTGGCGATTTCAGATAGAGTACTTGTTGAATATGACACCCTGCGAGAGCAACAAACAAAGTTCTTTCAGTCTTTTTTAGTAAAAAAACAGAGGATGATAATTAAGCGGTTTAAGGCTGAGCAGTAACTGTTTTTTTTTCCTCATGCTTAACCTCATCTGCCTTAAACAACTGCAAAAACAATCAACTGGTACAGCCTATTTATGATACCACACAATCAGTTACTCGCTTGTATTTCACTGGCCTGAATTTAATAAATGTTTTATATAGTAAAAACAGGGCTGAGAGCTCGGAGGGTGAAAGTGCAGTGAACAGACGCTTCCCAGAGCTTTTCTACGGGATCTTCTGGGATTGAACGGAACTAATAAACCCTAAAATACTTGCTGTTAAATTGCTGAGCAGATTCTCTTTGTGTCGGATCATTTTATAAAAACATAGAAACCGTTCACCCATGAAAATAGCATGAATTTCTATACCAGCTGCATTGATAAATGACTGAAAATCAAAAAGCTTTACATGAGCAGCAAACAATAACCAAACGAGTCCCAACCTGACATCGCGTCACTCTTCACTTTTGAACTTTTGTCAGAAACAAGTGATAAAACTGATGGTAAAACTCATCTGAGGTTGTGGAGAAGTGGAGTCGAGCGTCCCTCGTGTTTTCCACGGTCATAAATTCGGGTTACAACTGCACAATAAGTTATGAAATCCATCGTTGATGCTTCCTGGGAGAGAACAGAAAGCAGAACTCTTCCTCGAAATCCAAACTTTTTTACTCCTCGTGACTTCTTTTCCTGCAACAGGTTCCAAATGTTGTGGCAGCATCTTTGCTTTTTCCATTTAGGTGCTTTTAATGTCCAACGAACACATCCAAGGATCATTTTATTGGCTTTTATTTTACTTACTACTTCATATTTCGGCTTCATTGTTTTTCAGGGGAAGATACTGTCATTTTGAAACCACAAAATGTATTTATTAGATAGACAGATGTTGGAAGATTAAGAAAAACATATAATACCCTAAAATGTGATTGATTTTCATAAACTGATGAGTTAAAATAAGCTCCACCTGGACAAATTTGAACTTAAACTTTTATACTTCGCTACATGTTGCATCTGCATCTTAACTTCTTATGATTTTACATTCTTGTGGTACTACTATTATCAAAATAAGGACCTTAAATTTGTTTTAAAAACACTTCTGCTTTTGCTGCAAGTAGTTAAAACATATAACCTCTCCAAAATATTGGTTCAATAAAAGCGCATAGAAATTATAAACTAAATGAGCACTTTCAATTCAGTTCAATTCAATTCAAAAAACTTTATTTGTCTCCTGGAAGTAGTTGGACACAGCACGGAAGCAACAACTGTACAATAGCAGTAGCAACCATGTGTTAGTTAAATAGGACAAAATTTTATTAAAGCTGCTGTCCGGAGTTTGAATCGCAGCGTCTCCCAAAACACTGTTGGTCCCTCCCTCTGAGTTCGCCCCTTTATTTGTGCATGCGCGCAGTACATGAGAGAAGTGCCCGGAGTGCTGCAGCATCTCGCCTGTTTTGCTGTTTTCCCCTCTTCTACATTTAGTACATTTAGTAAATAATAAAGGAATTACGTTAGAATGCTGTATTGAGTCTAACTTGTCCTAATACCAAAATAACATGAATCTGCTAGGACGAACGAGTAAAGTTTCAATATGTGATAACACTCGTGTATCCCTCTCGATGACGTTGTTTATCAAACTTAGTGCATTTACGCGTGTATATGTGTTACATTGTTTATTTATTTCTATCTAGAGTTCAGAATTGCATGACTCCTCTGACGAAGAGTATGTCCCAGACGCCCCAACATCTTCCTCCAGAGGTCGGGCATCTAAACGAAGCCGTCAGGCGGGCTATGGAGGCCGTGGTCGGGGAGCGAGGCGAGCACCCCGAGCCAAAAAACGTCCTGCAATCTCTTGGCCTGACAAGCCGTGGGATTGGTAACTTTTCTGGAAGTTGCTGAGCCCTGATGCTCTCTCCTCCACAAGCAAAACAAATGTGCGCGTGGTTGCGTAGTGCGTAGCTCGCCCACCTCTGCATGGGCTTGCTTGCTGTGCGCGTAACCGTTGATTGACAGCATGACAAAGCTGAAGCTCGAACTTGATTGGTCGGCAGCGACCGGCGCTTTTTGGAATAACATGGGGGTCTATGAGAGGAAGGCGGAGCTCAGGAATAAATTTTCATATCGCGTTATACTAACTTTATATTATAGTATCGAACTAGACTAACACATTTAAGCTTTGTTAAAAATGATACATAAATTGAAAACAAACGGAAACTCCGGACAGCAGCTTTAAAGGTAGAATATGTTGAGAAGCGAATAAAAGTAAAACATTGTGTTGACATCAAAGTACAAAAGGTGCAAAGTGAGTGTACATGAATTTAGCAACATGGTTCAATAAAGGAACATAATTACAGTATTTACATGATGTGTGTACTTTACTTTGGTGCATTTAGAACAAACTATTAAAGATTACTGATCTTAAATTGTTTATTGTCAGTGATTTCTAGCACCTAAGCAGCATTTTCTTAGTACCAACAAACATTACACATACTTTTTTTTATAGTTTCGTCTTTTTGCGCTTTAATTTGTATTTTTAATACATCTACCTCAGTTTAAACTTTTTCTGCACCATAAATTATGCACACTATGTTTTTTTAAATTTTTTTTGTCTAAACCTTTTTGCCCTGTTCTTGTACATTAATATTTGTTACTTTAGTATGTATAAGTAGATGTGAGTGTGTCTGAATGACTAGATTAGCCCCAACAGTACTTAGAGACATATAACAACTAAGTATCTAATTGCACTGATATCTGTTATTGCTAAATATGACAATAAAGTGTTTGAATCTCTTGAAAAGTTAGAGTTGTAGATGGTTTATAAACTTAAAACAATGTTTGTTTGTGCAGAAAAGTAAGTTAGAGCAAGTATTTGCATCTGTAAAATACATTAAGAGGAGCAAAAAGTGCAGTATTTTCTTCTGAAGTGTAGTAGAATAAAGGTATAAAGTAGCAGAAAATGTGTAGTTATCTCAAAATAAGATGTAATACTTGAGAAAAATGTTCTTATGTAGAGCTGTTTATGTCTGTGTAAAACTGTTACAATAAATATACGAAGTTTAAATGGAATAAAAGGTGCAGAGGATAAAAAATTGTGGTTTATATATACAGAACTATCATTATTGCTCCAGTTCTTTTTCTATGATACAGAATATTTGGTGTGTTTTTTTTAGCACTAAACACACATGAACTGAGCTGTGATTAAAGGGCTGCATAGCTGCCTGATACACCGTCTGGATGGTGAAACTACATACCTGCTGTGGATTTATTCTGCAGCCCGCAGTTATTTTTACCCCTGCTGACAAGCGATGAGGATTTAGCCATAATCCAGCAAATCACATCTCTTGTTACATGGATGGGACGGAGCTGCGCGTCGCTCTGCGCTGTTATTACACCACGAAGAGAAAGTTTTTTTCTCCTTCTTGTGGTTTCACGCTGGCTAATGGCGGCTTCACAGTTGCGTCACAAATCAGGACTTGGACACGGCTGGCGCCATCACAGAGGCCCATTGGATGACTATCTGAACGTAAATAACTGCTGAGCAAGAAACTTTACTCAAGTACAATTAAACAGCTTGTGTTGTGTTACTAATATTACATGTTAAGGGACTTTTCCCCCAAAATGAGGTCAGTCTCATACAGTAATGTCTTTTATGAATTAAAGTAATAATTCTGTCTTAAATAACCTGAAAATTTAGCTTGTTTTTGGACTTTTTAAAGTTTTAACAACCATGTTTTGGCTAAATTAGTTATCTAGTTTACATTTAATGACAATAATGTTGCTGACAAATTACTCAACAGAACAATAAATGCAGAATGAGTTCTGTTGTGGAGCACTGCAGGCTTATTTGCTGTTAATTAAGGAGTAAACAGCCCTGTCCCAAAAAATTAAGTTCCTTTACAATTAAACTGCTTTTTCAGTTACTCTTTGAAGGAAACATCTTTTTATTTTTACTAATTTCTATCTAGCCAATTGCATATTAGATGGAGCAGTAACCCTTCAAATGGAAAAGCATCAAAAATAAAAACACTTAAAACACTGGAGGAACAGTAAATGCAAAATATTGGTAGAAGTATAAAAAATTGGACGAATATAATTTAATTAATATGTCAACGTTAAAACTTGTCTGTATACTTGTGCAGGGTCCAGAGCTAAAAATAAGAATGTAAACACTTACATTTAACCAAACTATGCTTTTTACCTAAACTTAATTACATGGTTTTGGTGCTTGATCTTGTTTTTTTTTCTTTTATCCTGTTCATATCACATGTTTGGGATCTTAGGTAGCTGTTTTCATTATTTGTCTGATTTGTTTTATCATAGAGCAGTTTATTTTCTCAATGTGTTGTACATACAAACTCATTATTGTTATTATTATTATGTGTTAATGCTTAATTCAATTAAATTTTATTTATGTTGCCCAGGTTCACAACACGTCATCTTAAAGCACTTAGCATAGTAAGGTCCAGACCTTACGAGTTACAGAGAACAGAAAATTCAACAATCCAAAGATTTCCAATGAGCGATAGTGGGAAGGAACAAAAAAATCCCTAGAATATAGAAGAGGAAAAAAGCTCCAACAGAACCAGGCTCAGGAAAGGCAGCTGTCTACCTCTACTGGTTGGATGAGAGTGTCAATCGATTTCAAACAATTCTAATAAAAAATCGTGATGAGATCATTTACCCAGTCTGTTCAGTCCTACCAAGTAGAAATTGTTGGTAGAAGTAGAAGCAGATATCACAAGAATAGTGGACAAAGTGTCGCCACATTTTACAGTTTGCCATCTTGCATTGCTAAACCTTCCAAAAGATTGCATCCATTTGTGTATTTGTGGATAGTTCAGTGCCCTTTGTGATCTTTATATTCTTGAAGTTTGTTTTTTTTTAACTTTTTATTTATTAAAAATTTTCAAACATGAAGAACAAACAGTCAAATGAAAAAAAATAAAAAGGTCACGGGGTGGTCACAACTAAGAAAACATTTCAAATAAAAGAAAAAGAAAACCAAAAGATGATGTACATCAAATAATACTGCCACAATATGAAAAATCCAGCCATTTTTTCCAACGTCTTTTGCCTAGCTCCTCCTGGAGCCGAAGTGTGTGGGTCATACGTTCTATCAATTTTATCTGTTCTACAATGGATATAAAAAGGTTTACAGTAGGACGCTGCTTCTGTAGCCAACACTTTGTTATAGCCTTTTTCGCTGATACCATAAAAATTTTCAAGAGATAGGCATCATCTGCTGTTAAATCCTTTGAAAAGCACCCGAGATATAACGTGGAGAAGGAACAGCTTATATTAAAGCCAAGTGTTTTAGAAATAATGTTAGTTACATCCAACCAAAAAGGCTGGATGAGTGAACAAGACCAAAATACACACGTGGACAAAATTGTTGGTACCCCTCAGTTAAAGAAGGAAAAACCCACAATTCTCACTGAAATCACTTGAAACTCACAAAAGTAACAATAAATAAAAATTGATTGAAAATTAAATAATCAAAATCAGCCATTACTTTTGAATTGTTGATTAACATAATTATTTAAAAAAACAAACTAATGAAATAGGGCTGGACAAAAATGATGGTACCCATAACTTAATATTTTGTTGCACAACCTTTTGAGGCAATCACTGCAATTAAACGATTTCTGTATTTGTCAATGAGCGTTCTGCAGCTGTCAACAGGTATTTTGGCCCACTCCTCATGAGCAAACAGCTCCAGTTGTCTCAGGTTTGATGGGTGTCTTCTCCAAATGGCATGTTTCAGCTCCTTCCACATATGTTCAATGGGATTTAGATCTGGGCTCATAGAAGGCCACTTTAGAATAGTCCAACGCTTTTCTCTCAGCCATTCTTGGGTGTTTTTGGCTGTGTGTTTTGGATCGTTGTCCTGTTGGAAGACCCATGACCTGCGACTGAGACCAAGCTTTCTGACACTAGGCAGCACATTTCTCTCCAGAATGCCTTGATAGTCTTCAGATTTCATCGTACCTTGCACACTTTCAAGACACCCTGTGGCAGATGCAGCAAAGCAGCCCCAAAACATTACTGAGCCTCCTCCATGTTTCACCGTAGGGACAGTGTTCTTTTCTTCGTATGCTTGGTTTTTGAGTCTATGAACACAGAGTTGATGCGCCTTACCAAAAAGCTCCAGTTTGGTCTCATCTGTCCAAAGGACATTCTCCCAGAAGCTTTGTGGCTTGTCAACATGCATTTTTGCAAATTCCAGTCTGGCTTTTTTATGAGTTTTTTTCAGCAGTGGTGTCCTCCTTGGTCGTCTCCCATGAAGTCCACTTTGGCTCAAACAACGACGAATGGTGCGATCTGACACTGATGTACCTTGGCCTTGGAGTTCACCTTTAATTTCTTTGGAGGTTGCTCTGGGCTCTTTGGATACAATTCCAACGATCCGTCTCTTCAATTTGTCATCAATTTTCCTCTTGCGGCCACGTCCAGGGAGGTTGGCTACTGTCCCGTGGGTCTTGAACTTCTGAATAATATGAGCCACTGTTGTCACAGGAACTTCAAGCTGTTTAGAGATGGTCTTATAGCCTTTACCTTTAAGATGTTTGTCTATAATTTTTTTTCGGATGTCCTGGGACAATTCTCTCCTTCGCTTTCTGTTGTCCATGTTCAGTGTGGTACACACCTTTTCACCAAACAGCAGGGTGACTACTTGTCTCCCTTTAAATAGGCAGACTGACTGATTATGAGTTTGGAAACACCTGTGATGTCAATTAAATGACACACCTGAGTTAATCATGTCACTCTGGTCAAATACTTTTCAATCTTTTATAGAGGTACCATCATTTTTGTCCAGGCCTGTTTCATTAGTTTGTTTTTTTAAATAATTATGTTAATCAACAATTCAAAAGTGATGGCTGTTTTTGATTATTTAATTTTCAATAAATTTTTATTTATTGTTACTTTTGTGAGTTTCAAGTGATTTCAGTGAGAATTGTGGGTTTTTCCTTCTTTAACTGAGGGGTACCAACAATTTTGTCCACGTGTGTATGTGTCCATAGTCTGCCGTTGTTTCCCCGCATTCTCTCCAACAGTGTGGGGGGACCTCGCTAAATTTAGATTTTTGTCTTGGTGTAATGAAAAAGCGAATAACTGATTTCCAGCAGAAGTCCCTCCAGGTGCCGGAGTTGGTAGATGAAAATTGAACTTCCCAAGCTTTTAACCACATTTCTTCAGTTATTGTCATATTCAATTCTTTTTCCCATTTTTGTTTTATATAAATTGTTGAGTCTGCTTTAAGTGTCATTAGACTACGATAAAGTTTACTAATGAGACCTTTAAGACTTACTGATTTGTATGCATTAGCAAAGGTATTAACCAATAGGGAAAGTTTTTGAATTTTACTGCTTTGGATCTTTTTAGTAATAAAATCGCGGAGCTGTAAGTATCTAAAAAAGTCTTGGTTCTCCAAGTTATATCTCTTACATAAGGTGCTGAATGACATTAGATTTGACTTCTCAAACATTGTATAGACTGCACTGAGGCCATATAATGACCACTGTTTGAATCTGGCATCATGTGAAGCAGGTAAGAAGTCAGGGTCATATGCTGGCCATCTAAGAAGTTTAACTTCCTCCTGGAGATCACATTTTCTAATCACCGACTTCCAGGTTTTCAATGCCAGGTTAGTCCATTGACTATTTGTTATAAAAGTTTCATATTCGAGGGTACCAAGTTTAGACTGAATTGGTACACCAGACAAAGAGCTTTCAATACATTTCCGTTTTGCAAAATAAGATGGGTCACATAAACAGACCAGGGGTCTCAGTTGAGCTGATATGTAGTAATCTTGTAAAGAAGGCAGGGCCTGCCCCCCTCTCTCCTTCGGCAACTGCAGAGTAGAGTATTTAACTCTTGGTCTCTTTTTCAGCCAAATGAACCTTGAGATGTGTTTATTTCATTCTCTAAACTGTTTCTCAGGGATCGGCACTGGCAATGATAAGAAAAAGTATAGTAATTTAGGAAGGATGTTCATCTTGATTGCCTGTATTCTGTTGCCAAAGTCAAGGGGGAGCAGGCTCCAGCGGTCAAGGTCACTAATTATTTCTTTATTTAAACGAATATAATTCTTATCATAGATTTGAGTTAAGTCTTTGGGTAGATAGACACCTAAATATTTTATTTGATCAGACTGCCAGTTGAAGTTGTATTTAGATGCTAATTCCTGTCCGGGATAAAAGTTGAATGTCATGACCTGAGTTTTTTGGATATTAAGACTATAACCAGAATATGAACCGTACGTTTCTGGCATTGTCATCAGTATTGGTAAACCAGCATCAGGGTCTGTGATTGTGATTAGCACATCATCCGCGTACAGGCATACTTTATATTCATTTTCAGCTATTTGAATGCCTTTTAGTGCAGGCTCCTGCCTTATTGCTTGAGCTAACGGTTCTATAAATAAATTAAATAAGTTAGGGCTCCCAGGGCAACCCTGTCTGCACCCACGTTGCAGTTGTATAGGGTTGGAAAGACCTCCGTTCACTTTTATTCTGGCAGTAGGGGATGAATAAAGCATTTGGATACAATTTATAAATTCTGTACAAAACCCGAATCTTTTCATTACTAGATAAAGAAAGTTCCACTGAACCGAATCAAAGGCCTTTTCGGCATCAAGACTGAGGATAACTGAGGGTATTTTTCTATTATTAATCTGTTCAATGATTTGTAAAGCTCTCCTTATATTGTCTTGTAATTGTCTATTTTTCAGAAAACATTCCTGAAGTTTAATTAGGTCGTTTACATGTATTTGTGTACATGTTTGCAGCCGTTCGTCATCATAGCCTCTTTGAAAAGAGTCGTGTTGGTCTATATTCAAGGCTCCAGACCAACTTTCTCATTTGGTCGCACCTCCCATCTTGTCTCAGGCAAGACACATCACTTGCTGAACATTTTCTTATCAATAGTCGCTACAAATTACCAATGTTCCCTAAGTGCCTCACATTGCAGGCTGTAGCTGCTGCTTGGTGGCTACAGTACTCAGATAGATGTGTGACCAAAACTTACCTTGAAAAGTAAAGTAGGGTGTTCTAAGGTCAGATTTGCTGCAGATGAAACTGAGTGATTTTTTTTTCTACATGCTTTTTTTTTCTGTAAGCAGCACTTGTAAGTGAATTTCATGAGAATACCACATTTTAGGAGCAAATACCACAGTAGATAGTGTTCCTGTAATGGTGCAAAGCTGAAATCGTTGTGATTAATGTTAATTTAATCTGGCAGCCCTACTTCAGTGTAAGTGAACTGATTGATTTTTTTCCTTCAGTGGTTCAGTATCTTCCTGCCTCCACCTGGCCTCTGATCTCAGATGGCAGTTTGTCCACCTCCTCTTCCTTCATTTTCTATTTAAATAATCAGCTATAGATCACTTTATCGTTTTAACACAGATCAACTAGACAGCTTGTTTTACACACCAGGCAGGGACAGACTGACAGAGCCACCAAAGTTATTAAAGTAGCTATGGGAGGACGCTGGAGTACCCGGAGAAAACCCACACATGCACAGGGAAAACATGAAAATTCCATGCAGAAAGATTCCAGGCCGGGACATGCACCGGGGATCTTCTAGCTGTGAGGCGACAGTTCTACCCTCAGAGTTACTGTGCAGCTCCAGTTGAAATTTCAACTCTCAAAAAAGTAGTCTGGATCCTTGATGAATATATATCAGTCCCAAATATTGGTCACTGTTCTGCTTGATTACAAATAATCTATATCGATCTGAAAATAAATCAATCAAACCCGGTAAATGCTACAGCTTCTCTTCTATGAGCATCTCATGTGGGTGCACGTTTCATGAGAACAGTGCATTTTTAAGAGTGCATACACCGAAGTTATAGGAGTACTACTTTCCACAACTGTGGTTGACACAGTAGCTGCTTGCAGTGACACTAATACAGCTTTATTGACCATCATGCACTCGCACAATGCGACCACTTGAAATTAGAACTCAGACTCTCTCAAATAATGGTCAAAAATGTGACCATTTTGATCTCAGTCTGTAGTATAGTTATTGGATATTGGATGTAAATGAGATGTTTTGCAATTTTTTTGTTGATGGAGCTGATTTGCGTGTTTTCACACCTGAGGTGGTTGTAATGCATTGTGCTCCTTTTGTAGTCCTCTAGCTATACTTTGTCAGTTCAGAGTTTATGTGTTTATAGTTGTGGAAGAAAACCTGAAGGAAGTGTATGTGTGTTCTTTCCAGTTGAATCATTTAAAAATCCAAGTAACACTAGTTGGTTCCTGCAATCCAGCTTTTCAACATTTCAGCTGTGACATCTTGAAGTCATGAAGGTGTGTCTGAGTCTCAGACAGTGCTCTATTTGTATAATTTTGCCATACATAAAAGATCATAGTTTAATTTACTCAAGCATAAAAGACGTTCTTATTTGTCTAATGGTAAACAGAAAACAGGAAAATGCAACGATTCCTGTCAAAAAACATGGCATGCTTCTACTCTGAATTTAAGATTAGAAAGACAGCATTTCGGTTTAAGTGCATCTCTTTTGACTCAGGGAGACCTGAGTTGGTCTCTGAGGGAATATTTTTCTGAGATAGTTTCGAAACACTAAGAAATTGCACAATTTTTGCCAACGCTGTAAAGCAGTTGTAACTCTAATGCCAGATTTATGTTGGAATGTATTTTTGTTGGTCTGTACAGAATTGCAGAACAGTGAAATAGAAAAACAACAAGTAGAAAATTAACAAATAACACTTACACTTACACGATCATTACTATAATAACACCTATTTAAATACATTTGTTGATTAACTTTGTTTCTACCCAATTTACAAAACTAGTTTGTTTTTATTTCTCTACATGCATATTCCTCTCAAAATATACATAATATATATTATTATAATAATAATAATTATTATTATTATTATTATTAATAATAATAATAATTAAAAAATACTTTATAGCTTTTTAAAAATCTGATACACGACTGAAACTGAATTCTCCAAGTTTTTTCAGTTCAATTTTTCAATTCAATTCAATTTTATTTATATAGCGTCAATTACAGTCAAATCGTCTCAAGACGCTTTACAGAACCCATATGCCTGACCCCCAGAGCAAGCCCAAAGGCGACAGTGGCAAGGAAAACACCCTTTTAACAGGGAAGAAACCTTGAGCAGAACCCGGCTCTATATAGGGGGGCCCATCTGCCTGCTGGCTGGGTGGGTTGAGAGGGACAGAGGAGGGCAAGGGGGAGGGATGGGAGAAGAGGGAGGGGTGGGGAAGCAAGGAAAACACAACACACATTTGAATGCCTTTAATTTACTAAACAACATGTTAGTTGTTTTTTACAGTATATTTCTTAGATTTTCGACAAAATACTATGTTTGAACCTGTTGCATTGTTTTTTACTGCACATATGTAGATCATAATTTTTGACTCGCAGTGCTCAGATCTCAGTTCATAAACCCACAAATAAATAGTATACATGTGTTTTCATGAAATCCTAATTGACTCCAACTGCTAAATGCTCAGCAATGAAAAAGAGGAAAAAAAACATCTGTGAAGAATCAGATCCATGGAAATGAGTTCATTTACTTATTTAATTGTGCAGTACAGATCAAATTGTGAAATACAGTCAAACGAATGAATTCTTTTAAGTCAAACTTTGTACATTTTAAAGCACACTTCTTTGATTTTTATTCTAGTTTTATCATTTTTTGGAATGACACCATTGACAGCGGCCTGATTTACCTCATAAACAGCAAATAATTTGTCCGTAATCTGTTACATCTGTGCAAAATATTGCTGAAAAAGGAGCTTTCCTCTAAGAATTAGTGCTGTTTTGTTTATAAAAAGAGTGCAGGTAGATCATTAACAGTTTATCTCATAAATTCACTGATGTATTGCTGAACTCTTCTATCTCTTCCTCTCTTGAAGCTTGCAGATGAAAGGTAAATACACTTGATTCTCAGCTGAGGAGCACATTATGTAAAATGTTGACATAGCTGCATGTCCCTCCTTTTCTCTGTTAATGCACTTGTCATAATAAGTAACCGCATTTACAACATGTATCCTGAATGTTTATGTGTGAGATGTGAATGTGACTCAACCAAACTTATTTGTAAACAGTTTTTTTTCATGTTTGACGTCTCCACAGTGACCGTAAAATTGTCATGTCGTGTGGTGAACGTTTTACAAAATCCTTAGTCAGGAAGATTACATGAAACATATACAGGATTTTGGAATATTTCTTCCAGTGTATACAAGGCAGGGTTTAGTCTGTACCAGTTTATAAACCATATTTCCACAACTATGGGTTTATTTTGCTGTTTTGTTGCATATTTGTTATGTAAAAGCCTGTTTTTAGTTTCAATCTTTCAGTAGAATAAGAGTAATTACGTGGAAAGTAATCTCCAACACACCTCAAATTTACTTTTACTCGTTTACATAAGAGAGAAAGTACAAAGAAGTTTGTTTTTAGCATTCATTGTCTATTTTTTCACAGCTTTGTCTTCTGTCTGTTCAACTTCACTCACTTCTCCTTTTTTTCTGGTTCGTTTTACAGAAGCCGTATGCCTGTCAGATCCCCGGATGCACCAAGCGATACACCGATCCCAGTTCATTAAGAAAACACGTCAAAGCTCACTCAGCCAAAGGCCTTCAGGACAGAGAGGTCAAGGTACCGACAGCAGCTAGATTCTCACATATCGAACAATGAACCATCCTTGTGTCTTTAAAACACCATAAGATGTGGTTGAACTACGTTGTAGAGAGATTAGAAGACATTTTTCTAAATAAAACATAGCAGATGCATTTTAAAACCAGTTTAAGGCCGCTTTTTAAGATTGTTTTGCAATTTTTTTAAATGATTTAATTGCATCTAACTTAAAACAATGGTATTTATATTATTTTCTAACTAAATATGAAATTGTGTACTACCAATTGAAGGAATTTATATAAGTTGGTCCAACATTTCTCTTTTTTTAGTGTATTTGCCCTCCAAAAAGTATTGCAATGTGAGCAGTAATTTCACCAAATATTTTCAGACCACTTCTGAACTGAGAGATTTAGAGAGAAACATCATCAGCATATTCCTGCATTTCAGAACTTAAACTTTCCAGAGATGTTTAGTGCTTTGAAGAAATAATGAAATTTGTAAGAGGACGACCCAAGCACACACAGAACTGGAATTATATACTAAAGGTATTTAAATTGTAATATAAAGAATTTATATGGTAAAACAAAGGACAACTTTTCTTATTTTTCTTATAAAAATTAATTCACGCTCTCATAAAACTTGTTAAATATGAATCCTCACAGTGTTTATCTACATCGCATTGCCTGCATGAGCCAATGTTAAACGCAAATGATCAAAAACCAACTATTTGGCCCACAGCGATTTGCTTCATATAAGAAAAAACAAATAAAAACCCAATGAGATCTGAGTTTCTGTGCCACCCCAAAGTGAGTAATGCTCTCAGCCTGGACGCTCCCGTAGAAACTGGCTGGCTTCGCCACCATTCATGATGCAAACCTGCTGCCTGCCTTTAACACAAGAAGTCACAGTTGTTTCTTCTTAAACTAATGAAAACAATACAAACCATGATGAAAGCTCATATCAGATTCAGTCTACTCGTAATTTAACAGTCATTGGGATCAGCCTCGCATCTTATTGTTTGTACCGATTTTCGGTACAAAGCTTCAAGTTCTTCATGTCAACTGACAAGAAGATGATTTTTAAACCAAAAAACTATTATAAAGAGAAGCAAATGTCTGTAATGACTGTTAATTCTGATTAATATTTTAAATTCACTCAACTTTTTTTCCTCAAATTCAGTCAAAACTAATTCTTTAACTTAAGTTTTGATATGGGAACTTAATTTTTTATGCCAAACCAAACTCTTCATATTTGCACCTTAAAAGTATCACAATGTGAGTATTAACTTCACAAAATCAAATATTTAATGTACAAATGAACAGAATAACAAAAAAAACGTTATTTACGGAGGTGCGGAAACAAATTGTCAATAACCACATAAATGTGACTCCATGAGCAACATATGAAGAGTGCAAAAATCTGTTAACTTTGAGTTTCTTGAAGAGGGATTTCTCAGGTTTTTTCATGAGGTCCTGAGAAGAAAATCAACGGTAACTATATAAAAAAGCAAATTTCTCTCCTGTTCTGTTGCATTTTGATGTTTTCCATCCAGTTTACAGTGAAGTGAGATGTCTGTGCAATTTGTTCCTTTTTAACTTCAAGGCTCAGAAAGGTTTATTTAACAGTGAACTGGTATTTTATATGGTTTTCAAATAGAGAAGCGGTCAATGGTCGTCCTGCAGGTCTTGTTTCTGAGCGGAGATGGAGAGCATCAGCAGCGTGTTTATGATTCGGTAGGATGAAATACAACAAAACAAAGTATTACACTGCCTGGAAGTCAGAATAGGGAGTCTATTGTTCTACGTTATCTGGGCCTAGTTTGTTTTCTATGGACCGTGAGTGACACTGAGGCATTGTGTGTATTCCCATGCCTTGTTTGCTTTAAACAGAACCACGTGTGCTAGTCAGTTGTGACATGGCTGACACGCCCCGAGCTGCAGTAAACCCTGTGGGGCTCAATAGGACTTTGAAACATTAAACACCCACTTTATAAGCTCCTCGGCATTTCTTCGAGCTGATATGTCACAGCCATTGAAGTTGCTGTCTTCATAAACACTGGTTTAGGCGAATGTTTCTCGGTGATTATCTGTAGCTCTTTTTGTGGTTTCTGGGTGTCCTTCACAAGCTTCTTCTGGAGTCCTGGAGCTGTGCATGAATTGTTGTGGAAAGTCCTGGGGGATGGTCTGTTAATGCTGGATAATAAAGTAAATTGTTTTGACTTAACTTTGTTAGAACCTTTTTTTGGAATGAGATTGCCAAACAGGATTTCTGGATTTTGTACCTAAAGAAGTTGGATTGCAAATGAGATCCAGGCATCTGGATCTTTCAGAAATGAACAGCAGAAAAATGGCCTGCAGAAAAACTCACTGTGTTTTCAATTGATCTACAGTATGTAATCAAAAGAGAAGTCAATCCTTTTAAAATTAGGCTCCATGGGAGTAGCGTTGCCCAACACCATAGAACAGTCAAGACAACTAAGCTGCAGCTTTGACATAATTACTCTCATCCCTTCATGAACATTAGCTATACCATTTATCAGCTGTATCCATATGAACATCTGCATTTCGTCTTATTGGCAGGTTCAGGCCCCTACGCTGCTGGAATCTGACATTTTGAGTGATTGTCTGGCGAGGCAGCATCTCCACAGCTCGGCCTCCTCACACCAAGAAAACAGCTCACCTTTGCCGGCCTTAGATAATTTCACAGGTATGTACAATGAAACGGTAGCAGAAAGTTTACCACCGACACCTTTCTGGAAACGGCTAAAAACAAAGAAAAGGGTAATTGCCCGAGCACCTGGGCCATTAAGCTGTCTCTTTCATTTTCTCCTATGGCCTCATTTGCTCCTTTTTCCTCTCCCTCCTCACTCATTCCTGCGATGATAGCTCATCATGCCAATGTTTACCTTGTCCAATTACCGGGTACTGACTGTGGGCAAGTTGGCCCTCACCCCGCCCGTCCTTCGGCTTCTCCAAACCAGTTTTCCAGCCAAGTTCTTTTTCTTTCCCTTTCAATGGCTGAACCGGGATCAAAAAGCTGTCAGGTACACTGAGGCTCTGTTGGCAACGGAGAGCAGAGAGTGTCCAGGAGAACTGTCTATGTCTATTACTTCAGACTACTTGCAGTTTTACCCAGAAGACTTTAAGGGAAAAGCCTCAAACGGCACACTAAGAGCTATATTTATTCAGGGTGAAACAAGCATCTCAGTGTTTAATTTTGAAAATATCCCAAGAGGACTTTTTCTTTATCAGAAATGGTAGAGCCTTAATTACTTTCTGTTATATAGCTGCATTATGATATGTATTCTGGATATCTGGTGACATATGCTATTACCATCAACTGTGCTTGGCTCAGAGTGCTGAAAGCCAAACTGATGGCATGTTTGTACATGGGTTGCAGCTTTAAATGAACAGCACAGAAACACTGTTTTTGTATTAAACACTCTGCAGACTTCAAAAGAAACTATGAAAAGTTTGACGCTTGCTGCTTTTTCAGTGGAGACACCTTTATTTACACAGCACAACAGATGACCAAAAGTGCTTTCCTGTAAAGATGAAAATTAAATATTAGAAATTTACATAACTAAATAAAGAAAAAAGATTTAGTTTTTTATCTCAGGCCAATCTAAACATAAGGTCGAGCCATATGATTTTATACAGGAACAAAGCAGTTGAGTTTGAATGATCACTTGGGGACACAGAACAGTTTCAGAAATAAAAGTATTAATTCCTCACATCTTTATTACATTATTTCCTACTTCTCCTCAGTTCAATTGTATGTTCACTGTATCTAAAATACTCAAATTTCCTACAAAATGTGTTAAAATACTACTAACTATATCTTCTGTTTTTTGCTAGTGCAGTTAGCCTCTTTAACGGTAGTTTTGTCAAAAGTCTCAATACTTGATTTCCATTTGCGCTAGAACAATTAGTTGCTCAACAGAAAATTTTATTGTAATAATCTGCAATATTTTCTTTCTCAATAAAAAGCTCAATTTCTTTTTTTTTAATGATTTGCTGTTTTTTTAAAAATGTACATTGATTTTTGAATTTTCCAAAGGGGATAAATATCTTTTGTAATTGTTGTTCAGAAAAAGACAGTTGTAACTGTATTATTATATTTTATAGTAAAAAAATAAATTATTTACTTGAGAAGGTGTTTTCTAGATAAAATTATCATGAAAATAATTTATCTCTACTATTGATCTCTAGCTTGCTAATGTTGATTGCAAGCATGTATGCAATCAATCACTGTTACGCTGATTGTGCTAACAACAAAGCATAGCATTGTATTTAGCCATGTTTTGTTAAAAGCCTTAAGAGACTGTAGCAAAAAGAACATAAGGATAGCTAGTGTAGAAGTGGAATATGCTGCAGTAGTTTTTCTGGAGATTTTTTAAGACAAATTGATATTTTTTCAGACCTTGGTTGCTGTAACCTCATTGTAACTGTTACTAATCAATGCTAACTGTGCAAGCAACAAAGTGTGGCTTATGTTTAGCCTTTTTTCTTGAAAACCTTGGAACTTGAAACAAATGTGAGTAATTACAATAAGTTAAGAAGTTAAATATATTCCAGTAGGGTTTACAAAATGTCTTTTGACAGTTTTATATATTTTTAAAGGAATTATTGTTTAGTCATTTTAACTCTTGCTAATTTAAGCAAAATATGCTAACAGCAAATTGTGGCTTTGTCTTTAATCATACCTTGGTGGAAAAAAATAGTATTTGGGAAAAATTAAACCTAAAGACAGTCAGTGTATTAGTGGAATATCTTGCAGCAGCAGTTTCTGAAGTTTTAATGTACTATTGGACAGTTTCTCCAAGCTGTTGCTCCATTTTCACGATTGTTAATGTACGCTAACTGTGCTAGCAACAAAATGTAGCCTTGTATTTATCCTTATTTTGGTGAAAAAATTGGTGTTTGGGATAAACTAAGTCAGTAGACAATCAGTGTACAAGTCAAATACACTATATTGCCAAAAGTATTCGCTCACCTGCCTTGACTCGCTTATGAACGTACGTGACATCCCATTCCCAATCCATAGGGTTCGGTATCAATATCAATAAGGCTGTGTTTTTATGGGAATCTTTGACCATTCTTCCAGAAGCGCATTTGTGAGGTCACACACTGATGTTGGACGAGAAGGCCTGGCTCTCAGTCTCCGCTCTAATTCATCCCAAAGGTGTTCTATTGGGTTGACGTCAGGACTCTGTGCAGGCCACTCAGGTTCATCCACACCAGACTCTGTCATCCATGTTTTTTTGGACCTTGCTTTGTGCACTGATGCACAGTCATGTTGGAAGAGGAAGGGGCCAGCTCCAAACTGTTCCCACAAAGTTGGGAGCATGGAATTGTCCAAAATGTCTTGGTATGCTGAAGCATTCAGAGTTCCTTTCACTGGAACTAAGGGGCCAAGCCCAGCTCCTGAAAAACAAGCCCACACCATAATTCACCCCTCCACCAAACTTTACACTTGTCACAATGCACTATCGTTCTCCTGGCAACCGCCAAACCCAGACTCGTCCATCAGATTGCCAGATGGAGAAGTGCAATTGGTCACTCCAGAGAACGCGTTTCCACTGCTCTAGTGTCCAGTGGCGGCGTGCTTTACACCACTGCATCTGACGCTTTGCATTGCACTTGGTGATGTATGTATGTATGGCTTGCATGCAGCTGCTCGGTCATGGAAACCCATTCCATGAAGCTCTCTGTGCACTGTTCTTGAGCTAATCTGAAAGCCTCATTAAGTTTGAAGGTCTGTAGCGATTGACTCTGCAGAAAGTTGGCGACCTCTCGGCACTACGCGCCTCAGCATCCGCTGATCCCACTCCGTCAGTTTACGAGGCCAACCACTTGGTGGCAGAATTGCTGTCATTCCCACACACTTCCACTTTCTTATAATACTTTTGGCAATATAGTGTATGTTACAGGACCAGTTTCAGAGGCTTCTGTGGAAAATCCAATGCCTTTGTCAAAGCTTGCCCCATTGAAATTGTAGCTATTCTAAACTGACTGTACTAGCTACAAAATTTAGCAGTGTACTTTAACCATATTTTGTCATTTCTGTTAAAAACATTAGTGTTTGGAAGAAAATGAGGATGAGGACAGTTAGCAAGTGTGTTGCAGTAGCAGTTTCTGAAGTTGAAAGAGTGAAGGAGGACAGTCAGTGAGGAGTGAAATATGTTCCAGTAACACATCCTATGGTTTCTGTTGAAAAATTTATAGTTTTTCTCAGCTGGATTGATATTTTTCAATTTTAACTATAGCTAATTGTAGCTAACTTTGCTAGCAACAGTGTGTAGTTGGCATGGAAGTGAAATATGTCACAGTAGCATTTTCCAAAGTTTTTGTGGATATGAATACTTTTTAAGCTTTTGCTCCATTGTAACCGTTGCTAAGCTAAGTCAACTTTTGCAGCACCTAATTCCACAGTCACACATTTTTTAGGGACTACCTGCAAGCCTACATATGGTAAATCACTAACACCACATGTGGCTGCCTTTCAGGTGTGTACTCAAACAGCAGCGCCACCCACAACAGGGGGAATTCAGAGTTTCTGCCTCCATCAGCAGACAGCTGCTCCAGGTATCCAGGCCTGGAGGGAAACTTTGATGCCAACAGTCCAATATCTTCGTTAACAAGCCCAGAGAGCATGATGGATGGGTGAGTGTAAGAGCAGAACAAGTTGAAGTTAAATATGTTGCGTCCCAAAAAACACGTATTTATTAATTCATGCAGGGAAAATTAACAGGAAATAATCACCCCCTGGACACTGACCAGATTTCACAACTGGCTAATAAATATTAACTGCCTTGCTCACAGGCAACAACAGCAACAGCAGTTAAACTACAGGGAGGTTTTATGCTAGTCGTTCTCATCTCAAATTTCTGTCCAAGGGTTTTGCCATGTTGCACCATAATGAATATGTTCTTTTCATGAAAACAAAAAATGTCATTAAATATTTTTCTCATTTCTTCCATGTCACGCATTTCAACATGAGGTTGTTTTTATCCTTTGGGAAGCAGTGCGCTTAAATGATCTTTAATGATGTGCCCAGAGGTAAACTTAAAATGGTCAGTTCATCCAAATCAAAAAAATAAAGAAAAAACATTTTCTCCCCACTTACCCCAAGTGGTGTCTGGCAAGGTTTGGAATTATTTGCTGCTGGGATTTCTGCTGCCAACCCAATGCAATGGAGCTGAATGGGATTTCATTTGGCAGTTTCTATCAAAAGCTATTTTCTACAAAAAAGAAAAATGGCGAAAACTAACTGACCAGAGTTTCACAGTATCTGTTCTTACAAAGCAGTTCGTTTTCCAGGATTCTTCCCAAAACTTCTGAATGTCTGAAACTTATATTATTAAACAATTTTGGCATGTTTTCAAGTATTTTAGGTTGCTCAACACTTCTGGGTAGTCCCGTCCTGTGATATGTCAAACACTGAAATCATTTTTCAACCTCAAATACGGACACCATGAAAAGCCCTTTTTTGATGTGACTGTAAAAAATTTAAAGTCACTTTGCTTTACTTTCTCTCATGTCTGGAAAACACATGCCCAGAAACGGGCAGTGTGATATAAGCTTATGCATTCTTGAATAAACCAGAAAAATTATCACCAGAGATGGAGTTGTGGCTTTGTGGTTGCACTAATTGGGTAGTTGGAGGCCACAGAACTTATGTGTACTGTAAACTGAGACAAATTTTGTCTAGCCCTGTATAAAAGTAAAAGTCAGACTGAAAAGATACAGCTCAAAGCCTCCAGGGCTGAATTTTCTAGACAATATCGTCTCAAATTATTGGTCATTGAAAGTTTGCCCATAAACTAACTTTTATTGGCGCAACAGCAACAACAAAGGCCGTCTGTGCAATAACAGAGTGTTGATAAGGGCCAAAATAACATTTTTGTGGTTTAATAAATGACATAAAATCTTCACATACAGTATATTGCACATTGTTTCACGTGAAATTATCCAGTGTTGCCACGAGTTCTTTTCAAATGGGCTTTCGGTCTTGGCTGAGGTGGTTGGATTTTTCTTTCCTGAGCACAAATTCAAACTTGAATGTTTATTATTCACCCTGGAAATATCTCAGAAATGGGCACTGCCATCTTGTGCTGGTGATGTCATTTGCAACCAGAGTCTGCAAAGGTGACGAGGTGACACTGAGGTGTCACGTGAAATCTTAATCCTGATGTTAAAATAAGAACTGTACAGCAAATGTACACAACAGGATACTGGATACTTTGATCATATAAAAAAACTGTGAAAATCTGGCAGCAAAGGTACCATAAAAAAATATGTTAAAAACAATAAACTATAACACGCAGAAGCAGTAAAAACTGTAAAAACAATGGCAGATATCTTCAATAATAGGAATATTTTTGCTGATTTAATTGCTGTAAAGTTAGTGTAATTTTACAGTCATTCATAGTAAAGAAAAGTCAGATTTTTGATATGGACATTATAGTTTGGGCCTATTTTTTGTTTCCTTTACAGGCAACATGTAAATTAATACTTTCTCCGTGATTTTACTTGATATTTGATCAAAACCAAAATTCTTACTATGCATCATTTTCTTTCAAATAACAGCAAATATCTACAACATAGCAATACTTTTTGTTGATTTTAATACAATAAAAATGTTGTAAAAGAATTCATATTTGTAAAACTGCAGATGTTTTTCAAGTGGCGTTGGGCTGCTTTTTTGTTTGTGTGGTTGTTTTTTTTTTATAATTAACATGTAAATGAATACTTTTTTCTTTGATTTTGTAGTTCTTCTTTGGAATTTAACAGAAATAGGGAAAGTCTATAAAATAACAGCCAGACATGCCGCTTTTTTCAGTCTAATAATTAGTTCAGTATTTGAAATGTTACTGATATTATTATGTCTTGTGCAAAGAAATGCATCTTATGGGAGAAGTGATCACATTTTGATTGAGATTTTTGAGGCAGCATCTAAGCTACTTTAATTTACATTTAAGGCCATTGTTGTTGCTTCTTGTTTGCAACAGATGTCACCAGCACAAGATGGCATTGCTCATTTTTTTGGTGATATGTTGACTTCACTTTTGCACTGTGGGAGGAAGCAGTAACTTGGTGTTCATCTTTATATACTGTCTGAAGAACCAGATTTTTTGTTCATGCATCAAATATCCAAAGAAGCGCTGTTGAGATGAGTTTTACCTCTCCAGAGTAAGACCTTTTTGCAGTACTAGTAATAAAACTGCTCTCTACTGTAGATCAAAAATGTGTGCAGACCTTGAACTTCAGGTCTGTGCATATAATGGTCATCCATGAAAATTAATGTGCAATAAATACCCAGCTTCCACCACCTGTAGCAATATTTCATTTGGATTTCTTCACGTTTAGGTGTAAAATCGTTGTAAAGTACACCAAACAAAGCAGCATTTTAGTAAATCTTATGTTTGGGTGTCTGTGTGCATTTTCTGGATTTGTAACTGTGCTCGCATTGAAAGCAGCATCTCTCAGCCAGGACTTCCATGAAGTAATGCACAATCTGTCCATTGACGTCTCTTTATAGCGGCGGAGGATGTCATTGAATCGCGCTGGAGCCCGCAGTACACGACGACCTGCCAAAGCCAATACCAGACAAGCACTTGTTTTTCCCCCAAATGACTTAGCGAGACATTAAACACGTGAAAGTAAATTATCTTTGCTTCACAGCACAGCCGGCATCACGCTCTGACCTCATAGGCAAGCGATTGTTTACTCTGGCTGGGACGAGCCATTTCAACTTCTTTTAATACTTGAGGGATTCAGAGGCTCCGCAGTGAGGCTCGTCCATCAGCGAGTATTTGTGATGTGCAGTGTTTGTATATTTTGTGGTCGGCAGGGTGAGGCTGGGCCGGGCTGGATTGGCTCTTTGGAGCAGCTTGTCCATCAGATACAGACCCACTAACCAGGATGGGCTCTCACACAGAAATACCATTATACAATTTGAAGGATGGAGAAGTAATGAAGTTTACTTTATAGAGGCTCCGAGTGACATCGAACCCAAATAGCCGGTTTAACTGAAATGTTTGATATGTCTGCACATTTTTCTATTTACTGCAGCTCCGACATGAAATGAGCTGGTTTCTCTAAGTACCTCATCGGTAGCACTTAGATTACATTAAATCTCCATCTGTAATACACACATTTATCATAATCCCCCTGTGATCCAGTAAATCCATATCACAGAAATACTTTGGCATCTTTTCCTCCAGCAAAATTGAAAACAGATCAGTTCTGCGAGCACAAGTTGGCGCAAAGTGCATATACGATCTGGATTCCTCTCATTCCAGATAAACAGTAAGCAGGGCAGCTGGCTGTTGTTAGTTAGCATGAAACAAACTAGAATATGGTCAGAGAAATGGTTTCCTGAGGTCGTGCTGACAGCCGTATCCCTCAGGCGTGGGTGCCATGCGAAGCTCGAGCATCTGAGGGGCTGCAAAACGAAATATAGGCCCAGCACGGATCAGACATCCCAGCTATGTTGTTGCAGCGCTACAAGAATGTAAGCTGTGGAGCAGCCGCCGTTGTTTATAGTCAAGGTCAGCACTGATGGTTAAAGGGGCCACTGAGGGGGGAACTCAGAGACGTGTTGGAGTCTTGGGGCTCGCAGTCATCGCGGCACATTCGTAGCACTATATCAAAGCACACGTTGTTTACATAATCCTATGCAAAGCCTGGTCTTTATTACCTCGGAAGCCACGGCCATCTGTAAGTTATATCAGTTGGGGTTTCAAAAAGTTCTTCTGATTAATTTTGGCTTTTATTGTGTTTCTCCACTGAAAGCAGAGACTGTTAAATTAAATGTAATAGCATTTGACATGGGAAATGGGTAATAAAGAGACCAGTGGATGACAAATGATAGATATGTAAAGGAATCTCCAAACAATTCCTTTTTTTATAGCAGGTCAGATGCGAATATAGACGGCTCGCGGGCCTGCAGCCATTGGGTATCTCTGACAAGGCCTGGCTTGTTTGTGAAGCTCATTAAATGCCTTCCAACAGAAAAACCCAAGGCCACTTGATTCTCTAGGGACCAATATGGTACAGTACATACATCATCCAGGAGAGCTCTCAGGCCACATGAAACGCTGAGAGCAAACGCTTTGAAGAAGAAAACAGGGGGCCGCTCAAATACCGCATTGGGGGTTTGCAGCTGCATATCTCCTCGGAGAGAGATTCGGCTGCCTTTCTTTCTTTCTTTCTTGGCTCCACTGACTCATTTGTTTCCATGTTGAGTCAGAGTGCTTGTGCACAGTCAGCACATTCTTGCAGCGTAGCGACAGATACAGAAAACCTGCCTACAATACCCCCCTTCCCCCAACCCCAAGATGGAAACGCTTCCTTATATAAACTGTACTGTTTGTAGAGGAATTTGCATGTTTGTGCATTAGAACAGCTGGCGCCACACTGCAAGCTGCTACACAAATGACCTAAAAGATACAAAATTTATTTCTATTTCTCTAACTATAAAAAACAACTATTAAAGAAATTACCTCAACTCCAAGAGCCTGAGAGTTATGACATCAACATCGCTTTGGCATAATAATATTTTCTGGCCTGAAAATCTTGCAGTTAAGTTAGCGACGCTCAAGAAACACTGATGTACATCTGTGTGTGACAAAAACCTTCAACAGTGTGACAGCACTGAAAGCTCCAGCTAAAAAAGCATTATTCTAAAAACATGACTGGTCTGTGTCTGAGGCATACAGTTTTTTATGTCCTTTCTTCCACTTTTAAAAAGTGTTCCTTTGAAAGTTTAACTACTAAATCTGTCATGATTACTGTGTTTTTATTTGCACATATTTGTAAATAAAAACAATAAATGTGAGGCTACAGCCAGTAGGAGGTTAGCTTAGCTTAGCACAGCATTAAAGATATCAGCAGGAGAAAACAGCTTCTATTCAAACAAACTCTGCCTATCAGCACATCCAAAGTTCATTTATTGACAGTTTTATTACTTTACTAATAAGGTGTTCAGAAACAAATTAAGTTTTTTACTCTGCCAAGGAAATGGCGGAGTTATGTGATGGTCGGCGTACCTGAATCTGTGAATCTATCTGTGTGAAACATTATGGAAAAACGGACCAGCCAATTTGGATGAAATTTTCAGGGAAAATCAGAAAGGACACAAGGACCAAGTGATTAAATTTTGGCATTAATGCGGCTTATAATGTGGATTCAAGGCTTTGTTAAAGATTTCCCATTGCCAGATACAGCAGCCAACACTGACTGCTACCTGCTGACGATCACGATTGTGATCCTCCTACAAATTGACCATGATTTATCAGTTGGAAATCATGCAATGAACAAACGATTTAACTGTAGGGTGTTTCTCATCAATTCCTGCCGACCGCTACATATTTGGTTCACGTATGTAAACCCCAGTCACAGTCACCAGCCTACCTACACCTACCTTTCTGTCCTTCCCCCATTTCTTCACCGTAACACCTTGTCCCCGTTAGGTGCTTACAAGTTTAAACACATCCTTTGCTAGACAGCAACAGCGTGGAACCATTTTCTGTAATCTTTATTTGATTTTTTGGCAGCGTCTTCGTCATGTCAAGTAACCGCTTCGTAGACAACACTTCCTGTGCCGCTGGAATGGTGACAAAATAAAAGCAGGAAACATTAAAAATCTGCTGTCAAAATAAAAACATGGAGGGAACTGTTATTTTAACACGAGCAAAACAAAGGCTTGCCAAAAGTGATGAACTGATCAACACACCTTTATAAGTGTAATTTACACGCAGTTTGGTATTCATATATAACATGCACATAATAACACATGCCTGTGCTCAGCACAAGGTCATTTTTTATTAAACATTTCATCCGTTGGAAATAATACGTGAACTGAGCAGGCTTGTTGGAGTACTGCGCTCTCTGAGTGCTTTTCTAATATTGATTAAGTTACTAAACAGCAAGAAAATCTAACTGAAATAATTAGATGATTATTAGCAAATTAATTCAAAACTATAATTTTTATTTAAAAAAACAAACAAACAACAGCAGCTCCTCAAATATGTACTTTTCCCTTTTAACAGTTTTAAGTATCTTAGTTTATTTGTAATAACTATGAAGTTGGTTTATTGGTCCCACAAAGTATACTAATCCTCAATAAAACAAGAAAAGCACTCAGAGAGCGCAGTACTCAGTCAAGGCTGCTCAGTTGTTGTATCATTCCAACTGATAAGTCCCGATAAGTCCACAGTCAGTTTGTAGTAGGATCATAGCAGGCAGCTGACATAGTGTTCCCTTATCATAGCTACAGTGATACCGTGCCACTATCTCGCAATGATACAGAAATCTTTAACAAATCTGTGGATCCAGACTATAAGCTGTATCACTGCCAAAATCTAATCACTTGGTCTTTCATTTCTGACCTTCCCTGAAGATTTAATCCAAATCTGTTTCTCTGTTAATGTTGAGAACGGACAAACGTAAGCCGATCATCACATAACTCCTCTGCATCCCTTGGTGGAGTAATTAGCTATTGCAACTACTATTTTTACAGTCGTGCATGAGTAATAATAATGTAATTTTTCGTAAACTAAGTAAGAGTCTTTTACTTTTGACACTTTTGAAGTATGTTCTCAGATTATAATTACATACGTTATGCTAAGTAGCATTTTTACTGCAGAGCTGTTACTTGTACCTGAGTACTTTTTCTTAAGCAAGCTGCATAAATGTTTACGTCGGGACACTGTAAACCTCATGTATCACCAGGAACAGACTGCCATCCTTGTTCGTGTCTGCTGACATCAGCCCAGTAAACTCCTCCTCAGAGAGAATTGACGTCCGACTGCAGGGCTACCAGAAAACCTACAGCCACCAGCAGCAAGTGTTCTCACAGCAGCAAGGTACCAACAGCATTTACTGAGTGAATGTCAACAAAACATGTGCCGCCTGTTTGTAATGTCATCATTTCCTCTGTCAAGGCTGTCTGTACGGAGAAGAAAAGGTGATCCAACCAGTCAGCGATGGAGATTTTGAACCTGCTAGTTACTTTACAAATCCGTCTACCTGTCATTCAACAGGTAAAGTTAAGACAAGCTGTGATTTGGTGGTTGATTAAAGTAGTGGTTGGATGGTCGAATAGCAACTGCACCACACCACATCACTGCACATCTTTTTGATGCAACAGTCTACAGCTATATGCATGTTAGTGTTTTCAAAATACAATTAACTGTGGAAAACAACAAACTCCGAGCAACAACATTGGAAATGTCAATTTTTGATGATTTTATTGTGCAATAAAGCCGGTCTTCTTGGTTCTTTCTTTAAATTTACCATTTAATAATAGTGCTCGCCTCCAGTAGTGCAAATGTTTCACTAAAACGAGTCCCCCGACACTATTTTAGAGCAGCACCTGGGCTTATCACTGTTGTGATTGTGATTGGTTTAATGAAACCAATAAAACAGTGTTTTGACCCCTATAGTATAATGACAATGAGGTGAGGTCAGATCATTCTACACAATGCTGTGTCAGGGTTAGAGAATGCTCTGACTATGCTAGACAAACTGAGCAGGGGTGAGAAATAACCACAAAAGTTTGGCCTACTTTGATTGGGGATGTCAGATAATATTGGCCCTATATTGGCATAGAAAAATGTATTTTTGAACAGTATTGTTATCGTTTTTTTGGCCTGTCATGAAAACCGACAAAATAATGCCTGGATACTGCTGGCATTTATCAGCAGTATCCAGTATCCAGCAGTATCCATAAATAAATATGGCATAATTATGGAATTTTTTCAATAACTTAAGTTTAAGTAGTTTTCTTATTTTGCACAGACAATGTCTACATTTGGAAAGCCTTGTTGCATTTGAGAATACATCCAATGGGACATCACAATAAAATTAGGCATGATGTGTTTATTCCATGACAGGAGATATGTGATGTTATCTAAAATTAGTTAAATAGCCCACGTTTATTGGCATCAGTTGATATCGGAATTGGAAATTGAGAATTGGACATCGGCATATCAGTTATTGGCAAAAAAAGCGCCAATATCAGACATCACTACTTTTAACGTGAATAACCGAATTTAACTCTCTGAACATCTTCCAATGAAACCGTCTGAAACTGTTATGCAGAAATGACTAATTTCTTCCTTTCTATGACAGTCAGCTAGACTAGCTATCACAATACAGGCACATTGCATTTTCTATAAACTAGTTCTGAGCATATCTAGAACAAAAAATTTTGACTATCCTGTTTAACAATGTGTCCCTTGTAATGCATGTAATGTAATGCAACTGAACAAATTGTCTGATTTAGAGGGAAAGTACAATGGTTAAACCTGAAATCACTGGGTATTCTAGTCATTTGGGGGCAACAGAAACAAGCCTTAACAACTCTCTGTAATATTTCCATGCTTTAAGTAGATATAGTGAGCTTGTCAGGAAACAGTTTGTTAGAACGCTGACATTCATTTTGAGTTGTTTTCCATGCCACTTGGTAACCGTATGTCCATATTCTCTCTCTGCTCTTTAGCTGCTAAATGCTCCATGATGTTCACCAGCTAGTTGCTAACTTTGGAACATTTGCTGCTTGATGCTGTGAAAACTGTGCACTGAGGGTTTTTAGAGCTTGTTCACTGAAACAGCTGTTGAAAATTCTACAGTTCTACAATTTCATTTAGCAGACACTTTTATCCAAAGCAATGTACATCTGAGAGTAGATACAACACAAGCAAGGATTTAGTCAGTAGAAAACAATCTGATTAAGAGCCATAAAACAAGTTCAAGTGTGATTATAGGACTGTGGTGCTAACAGGTGGTACAGACGTAATAATCTCTGCTTTACCTGAAAAGAATACACCTGCTTTAAGAAGATTTTTTTTTCCTCAGGGTTTGACCTGCTGCAGGACCTGCAGGGCCAGGCGGGCGGTGGATACACCATGTTCACAGATGACAACTTCCTCTTCCAGGCTGGAGGCGTCGACCGCTGCCTCAACCAGATCTACTCCATCTACCTGGACTCATGATGGCAACCCAGAACCAAAGATAAAATCACTTAAAAAAAACAAAAAAAAACAGGACGAACCGCAGCATAAATGATGTGTGACGGCCGACAAACAGTCACACCAACAACGAGCTGAATGTATCAACATCGTTCTTCCGCTTGGAAGATATGAAAGAATGTCAGTGTTAATGGTACAAACAGTAAAGCAAAAAGAACTCCAGTCTGAGAAACTGGGGACAAAACTAAATGATCAAAATATAAAATCGGGTGGAATAACAGATGTAAATAGCAATGACTTTTGTATTCAGAGATGACCACAGCAATCATGATCTGGATAGGTTGAGCTGCACACTTTATTTTTTCTCAGCCAATGAGGATAGTTCTGCCTCCACAGCTGCTCGGCTTGAGGTTGATGAATAAATATGCAAAAGAAGAACAGCACTATCGGAAATTATACACATTTCACTTCACGAGTGTGTTCTTTGCGTGTAATGTTGCATATTTTTGCTCTGGTTCAATTCAAATGAGAAAATCTGTGAAAATTAGAGGAAAATGACTCTCAGACATACATATATTGTCACAGACAAGGCATGTGGCTTCATTTTAAAGTTTCTCAATCCAAAAAGGTCGAGAACTACTATGCTATAAAGCATTTAGCTGTCAAAACACACTCAGTGTGTGTTTAGCAGCAGCCAAATTACCTTGTAACTTAAGTGCACTAAAGTGTCATTGAGAAACGTCCGGCTGTAGCAGAAACTTGAAGCAGAGCTGCCCTCAAGTGTCCGAATGACAGAAATGTTCCTTAAATACCAACAGTTCTCCAGATCGGTCAGTGTGGATGAAACTGACAAAACAAAACACAAAAACTGCACTAAAATATGTTACTCTTACCGATCAAAACAGCAGTATAGTCTTCTCTGTAACCTTCTCTCTCGCTGCCTTTATGCGTTTGTTGTACAGTTTCTATCAGTGTTGTGTTCAGTGGGAGGGACGTCGTTTACAAGAACTTCTCTGCACTCTTTTCTGTCTCGACGCTGAGACTTCGAAGACTAACCCAGAAATGTTTACACTGATTTTGTAGCAATCCAAAGATTTCTCATTATTGTCATTGAACAGTGTATAGACTGTAAAAATGCATCTGTTTTTATATCTAAATAAAACAAATCTGTTTGTATATTTGTTTTTTGGTATTTAGTAACACATTTCCCTTGAATTTTCTCAACTTTTCTCAGTATAAAATGTCAGAAAAGGACATCTTCAGTTTTCAGTATTCAGTTTAATATGATATCAGGTAAAGAAAAGTGGTACATTTTAAGTTTTCAGAACTTGGAATAAGCGTGTGTTTTTGGTATGAAATGTGACTCAAACTGATTATGAAATGATTCTCTGTCACATATTTCAGCTTATGTAATAGAGAGTAAATCACCTTCTGTAGTTTGTTAGTTAACGCTGCCATCTTTGGTCAAAACATTTAAAAACAACAGTATAGCAACTGAATTTTAGGCATAGACTGTATAGGACATTTAAAAGGTTCTCATTTACAATACATTGTTGAACATTTACATGAAACTTGAAAGTTAGAAGAAATAGGAATATTCCTACAAGTTAAGTTGGGGTTGAAAAGCCTGAAATCACAATCAAAATCTGTATTTTCCTATATACCTGGAAATAATTACGAGGATTTAGAAACATTTAAAAACACAGTAAGGTTTCTGACAGGTAAAATGAAGAAACATTTGAGATTTTTTGCTCTATTTCCACTTCAGCTGTGATCACCTTTGTGCAAAAGTTCAGATTTCCATTGAATAAATGTTCAAAAATTGACTCATCAGCAGTTCCTGCAACTAAATCAGCCTGCAGCAGCTGTTGTTTGCCTGTTACAAATCTGACTGTGGCTTCAGTTTCCAGTAGAACATTCCTGACTAACTAGCACCATGATAGTGGAAAGCATGACATCTGAACTGAGTGAAAGTGTCACAGGTAAGACTGTTAGTCTAAGCAGAGAGCTTTCTTAATGTTAAATCATGGTAGGACTGAGGGTTTCTAATGCGGCAGTGCATGCAGGTCTAAAACACTTTGTGAAACTGGATCAGTTGCATCCAAAGCACAAAGCGAGTATTTTATCAGAAGATTAATACATCAAGTTTTGTTAACTGAGAGATAGAAAAGCAACCTCTGCAATGACGCAGAATTTTCTTAGTAAAGACTCCCATCAATAGAAATCCTGTCAAAATAAATCTACTTGTAGTGTCTCTGATGACAAGCAGCATCTCTAATAAACACTTCTCAAGAGTGGAAACAAGGCCAAATACTTGGAGTGAGCTGAGATACGCCGGCAATTCACAGTGGATAATGAAAAAAGTTATTTGCTGATGAATCCTAGTTACAGCCTAGCAGCAATAGCAGAAATGTGTAAGTGCAGAGACCAACAGGAGAGACACTATTCTTTCTCCTGTTGGTCTCCTCACTTACACATTTTTAATGAAGAATATTAAACTGAAAGTGAAACATGCTGCTGAGAATAATCAGGTTCTGGTTTGTTTTATTGCTCTGCAGTGAATCGACTCCACACTGGAGGAGGCAGAACAGACTGAGCTATACAAAAACTATAGACTGGTGTTCTGTGATGTCAAATATAATAAACACATCAATACACTTAATTAGAAACACCTGCACATGTTTTTATTTGTGCAATTTTTCAATAAGTCAATTATTTTAACATCAAACTGAGTAAATTGAGGTTGTTTAGGAGCAAAGGGACCCAAATGACCTCACAAATGCCACAGCTGCCTGCACTATATTGTGGTTAATAATTACAAATCATTTTATGGGTCAACTCCAGACTTATTTGGTATTTTAAAAAATATTTTCAAACATTCTTTTCTCCTAGGTTTTTAAAGATGTTGTCTCAGGACAAGTCTATTTCCACAACAACTGCATGTTTCAGTATTTTGTACATGGATTATTTGAAATTTGATGAGTGGGACGTAAAATGTCACCATTCCAGCGGCACATGAAGTGTTTATCTAAGAAGCGGGTTCTTGACATGACGAAGGCGCTGCCAAAAAGTCCCATAATTCACGTAAAGATGAAAGAAAACGGTTTTGCTGTTGCTGTCTAGCAAAGGATGTTTCCTGAAGAAAGGAGTGAAGGGCAGAAAGGTGAATTTGTGTTCAAAATAAGGCAGACGGCTAAATGTAAATAATAGCTTTGTGAAACGTCAGGAGCTTCACCTTTGTCTGGTTGGGGTTTGCTACATTGTGTCACCTAAATATGTAGTGGGCAGCAGGAATTGAAGGGACTGAGAAACACCCCACAGTTTAATCATTTGTTCCTTGTTTGATTTACAACTGATATATCACAGTCAATTTGTAGAAGGAGCACAATCATGTGATCCTCAGCATGTAACTGACACAGTGTTCACGTCATGGTTACAGTGACGCTGTGCCGGCAGCTATATCTTGCAATGGGAAATCTTTAACAAAGCCTTGGATCCAGTCTACTAACTGCATCGCTGCCAAAATCTAATCAGTTAGTCCTTGTGTCATTTCTGACCTTCCCGGAAAATTTCATTCAAATCTGTTGGACCGTTTTTAAGTCATGTTTCACGCAGACAGACAGGCAGACAGATTCACAGACAAACGTACGCCGATCATCACATAACTCCGTCTTTCCTTATTATTATGTAAAGTTCCAAAGAAAAATGTCAGTCATCAGCTGAGCCACCAGGTGGCGCTCTGTCCTCAATCAGCGGCTCAGTTAAACTTCGCTCTGAGCTAAGTGACGATCAAATCCGTCAGTCAGACCAGCCGGCTCATAAACACTCTTTTGCTGAACATTGAGTTGTAGCTGAACCTAATTAACACCCTGACACAGAAACTAGAGGCTGGACTTCCACGTTCCGCCTGGAGGGAGATACACCATCAGAGCAGGAGGAGGAGAGCTTCAACCAGCTGCTGGATGTATGCAGAGAGGAGAGAGATGCTGCTGATGTCTGCATCTTCCATCAGAGACTCACACAGGTAGGAAAACACATTCACACCTTCATTGACACCTAGACCCCCGTCGAATTGCCACCTTATCGCGGTGGAGGGGTTTGAGTGTCTCAGTGATCCTGGGAGCTATGTTGTCCGGGGCATAAGCTCCTGGTAGGGTCTCCCAAGGCAAACTGGTCGTGGGTGAGCGACCAGACTAAGAGCGATTCAGAAAACCCTGATGAGAATAGAAAATGGTGAAGCCGCTACCTCGCCCGTTTTAGGGAGACCGGGGCCTTCCCCTGGAGGCCAGCCAGTAGAAACTCCAATCCTACCAGTAGAGATTTGTCAGGGCTAAGGTTAGACTTTTAAGGTTAGGGTCAGGGGTCAGGGCGGGGGTTAGATTAAAGGGTCAGTTAAGGTTAGGGTCAGGGGTCAGGGCAGGAGTCAGATTTAAAGTTCCATCTCTACTGGTAGAGATTACAATCGCAAACTCTACTGATAGAAACTCCAATTCTACCAAATCGCAGTCTCTACCCTGACATATATATATATACACTGCTCAAAAAAAATTAAAGGAACACTTTTTAATCTAAGTATTGCATCAAATCAGTGAAACATGTGGGATACTGATCTGGTCAAGTAAGTAACTGAGGGGCTTTTTAGTCAGTTTCAGCTGCTTTGGTGTTCATAAAATTAACAACAGATGCACTAGAGGGGTAACAATGAGACAACCCCCAAAACAGGAATGAGTTTACAGGTGAAGGCCACTGACATTTTTTTTCCTTCCTAATATTCTCTGACTGTTTTTCACTAGTTTTGCATTTGGCTAGGGTAAGTGTCACTTCTGGTAGCATGAGGCGATACCTGGACCCTACAGAGGTTCCACAGACAGTCCAACTCCTCCAGGATGGCGCATCAATGCGTGCCATTGCCAGAAGGTTTGCTGTGTCTCCCAGCACATTCTCAAGCACATGGAGGAGATTCCAGGAGACAGGCAGTTAGTCTGGGAGAGCTTGACAGGACTGTCGAATGTCCTCAACCGATCAGCAGGACAGTTATCTGCTCGTTTGTGCAAGGAGGAACAGAATGAGCACTGCAATATCTCTACAAAATGACCTCCAGCAGACCACTGGTGTGAATGTCTCCGATCAAACAATCAGAAAGAGATTTAATTGAGAGTGGTCTGAGGGCCCAGCGTCCACTAGTGCCTGCTGTGCTCGCTGACTGGCACCATGGAGCTCCCCTGGCAACACAGGAATTTCCAAGTCCACCACTGGTGCCCTGTGCTTTTCACAGATGAGAGCAGTTCACCCTGAGCACGTGACAGACATGAAAGGGTCTGGAGAAGCTGTGGAGAACGTTCTGCTGCCTGTAACATTGTTCAGCATGACCGGTTTGGTGGTGGGTCAGTGATGGTGTGGGAAGGCATATCCATGGAGGGACGCACAGACCTCTACAGGCTGGACAATGGCATTCTGACTGCCATTAGGTATCAGGATGAAATCCTTTGACCCATTGTCAGACCCTACATTGGTGCAGTGGTCCTGGATTCCTTCTGGTGCACGACAATGCCCAGTCTTATGTGGTAAGAGAACTCATGCAGTTCCTGGAGGATGAAGGAACTGATACCATTAGCTGCCCCCCCATGCTCATGTGGCAGGATGGTTTCTCCCTCCTGGCCACTGTGGGGCACTGTGCCAGTTCAATCGCCGCTGTGACAGCGGGGCGGCATCCGGCGCCGCTGTGTGTATATATATATATATATATATATATGTATATATATATATATATATATATATAGGTAGGTGGCTTTACCTCAGTCTCATGCTTTCTTCTGCGCTCTCCTCGTGGCGGTGACTGCAGCCGGGCGTGCTGGATCTGGCGTGGCAGATCGAGACGCACATAATAACACTGATACAGGTAATGGGCTTTTCCCATTTGTCTTAATGTAATGTGCAGGCGCACTCAGTGACAGCTTGTTTTGCTCTGTGTAGTGACGCTGGGAGACGGGTTGCTCCGTTCAGCATGTCGTGGGTGCGTCTTTCTTCTTCTTCTTCTTCTTCTTCTTCTTCTTCTTCTTCTTCTTCTTCTTCTTCTTCTTCTTCCGGTGTGAGTGGAGGGAGAGCGGAGAGAGTGGGAAAGTTTGTCTGTTTAACTTTTCTTAATTATCCTTTTCACAGTGGTGATTTCACTTTTTTGGGTTTTTGTTAGATTATAGGTTTAGTTTGTAGGTAGTTGGTTGGGGGGGGGGTGTTCTTTTTTTTTTTGGTTTTGCGGCCAGACTTGGTCTGGTCGAGGGGAGGAGACGCCAGGTGAAGCCATTATGGCAGCCACAGGGCTCTCCTCTCTATCAAGAAAGCACGGGATAAAGCTGGCAGCCGGCTCCCCGTGTAGTGTGGAGGACGTCGCCTTGGCTGTGGGAGAACGGATCGGCCACGCGTCGGTAAAATCTGCTGCACGGGTGAGTCGGTCTGTGGTGCTTTTTTTGGAGAAGGTGGAACAGGTGAATGAGCTGGTGGAGAAGGGGCTGACGGTGAACGGGCTGTTTGAGCAGGTGATGCCGCTGACGCAGCCTGCCGCCCGGATCACTCTGTCCAACGTGCCTCCCTTCATCAGCGATGAGTTTTTGGTCCGCGAGCTGTCACGTCATGGGAAGGTTGTGTCCCCGATAAAAAAGCTGCTCTCCGGCTGTAAATCCCCGCTGCTGCGGCACGTGGTGTCGCACCGGAGGCAGCTCTATATGGTGCTCAACAACCGCGGTGAGGATTTTGATATCAGATTCACCGTGAGGATAGACGATTTTGACTATATGTTGTTTGCAACATCTTCCCAGGCCAAATGTTTCGGTTGCGGGGAGGAAGGCCATCTGATTCGGGCCTGTCCGAACCGAGCCGAGCCGCCGCCGCCGGCGGACGCGGCCTCAGGCCCGAAAGCGGGAGCAGCCGCAGGGGGAGAAAGGCCTGTCCCCGCTCCGCGCCGATGGAGTGTCGGTGGTGCGGGGCGCTCCGCCGGCTCGGACGGGGAGGTGAGTGGGAGGGCGGTAGTTGGGCAACAGGGGCAGAGAGGAGATGCAGAGGTGGGTAGAGGTGAGGAGATGGAGGAAGGTGAGTTGAGAGACACAGGTGAGGTTGTGGATACAGTTGGTGAGAAGGAGGTAGCTGAGTTGGTAGGGGATGAAGAGGGGGTAGAGCAGCTGGAGGCAGGGGGTGAAGGTGAAGCACTGGGTGAGCTGTGTGAGAGGACTGGTGATGGGACTACCTGTGTGTGTGAGCCTGTGCGCATGCAGCCTGGTGGTATGTGTGTGCAGGATGAGGGTGAGAGTGCACCGGCTGAGGGTGAGAGTGCGCCGGCTGAGGGTGAGAGTGCGCCGGCTGAGGGTGAGAGTGCGCCGGCTGAGGGTGAGAGTGCGCCGGCTGAGGGTGAGAGAGTGCAGGCTGAGGGTGAGAGTGTGCAGGCTGAGGGTGAGAGAGTGCAGGCTGAGGGTGAGAGTGTGCAGGCTGAGGGTGAGAGAGTGCAGGCTGAGGGTGAGAGTGTGCCGGCTGAGGGTGAGAGTGTGCCGGCTGAGGGTGAGAGTGTGCCGGCTGAGGGTGAGAGTGTGCCGGCTGAGGGTGAGAGTGTGCCGGCTGAGGGTGAGAGTGTGCCGGCTGAGGGTGAGAGTGTGCAGGCTGAGGGTGAGAGAGTGCAGGCTGAGGGTGTGTGTGTGCAGCCTGCTAGTATTAATGTGCAAGCTGACGGTGTGTGTGCTGGACCCTCAGGTTGGTCGTCTGGGGCCCTCCTGAGGACTATAAAACGTAAAAGCTTAGCTCGGGGGAGGGAATGGCAAAGGCGGTGCGGCTAGAGGAGGGAGATGCGGCTGCTGAGGCAGACAGTAGTGACTGTGAGTCCCATCTGTCTGATAGCAGCGAGCTCTCTCTCTCACAGGGCCAGACACCACGGCATCAGTTGTACTCGGGTCAAATGGTGAGGGCTTTCCTCCAGAAGACAAAAGGATTTAAGAATCTAAAAATTGAAAACCACTTTCCTGACCTTATGACCTTTTTACTGTCAGCGAAGCATCTGGTTAAACACCGTGAGTCATCTGAGTTGACAGATCGTGAGATCTTCAGATTGAAGAAACATATGTTAAAAGTCCGCAAACAACTCCACATATGAACATGATGACTCACTTTTTATCCAGTATTTTTTTATCCTTTGGTTTTGTTTTTATCCCACATTATCCAACATGGGCAGTTTTAAAGTGGGAACACTGAATGTTAACGGAGCAAGGGAGGCAAGAAAGAGAGCACTGGTGATGGACACAGCACGATCCAAACGCATTGATGTGATGTTTTTACAGGAGGTTCACAGCGACCAGGGGAACAAGGGGGACTGGGAAAGGGAATGGGAGGGTCAGGTGTTTTTAAGCCACAACACCACACTGAGTGGGGGGGTGGGGCTCCTCTTCTCTAGGGGCTTCACTCCCTCCTCTGTGGAGGTGGAGGAGGTGGTGAGAGGGAGGTGCCTACTGGTCCGAGCAAAATTTGATCGTTTTACCCTGGTTTTTATTAATATTTATGCCCCTAACGGTGGAACAGAGAGGAAGAGCTTCTTCACTCAGGTGAGCTCGACGCTCAATAGCTGCAGCGGGGAGGAGTTTTTAATTCTGGGAGGAGATTTTAATTGTACTGATAATGAGCTTTTAGATCGCAATCATGCAGAGCCGCATCCAGTTTCCCAGCACACTCTGAGGCGGCTGGTCCACTCCCACGGCCTGGTGGATGTGTGGAGGAGGATGCACACAGACTGCCGTCAGTACACCTGGTCCCACCTTAGAGATGGCGGCATCACTTTAGCTAGGCTCGATAGGTTTTATTGTTTTAAACATCTTTTTAATATGGTTAAAGACTGTAGAATTGTGCCAGTGGGTTACACAGATCATGCTTTGGCTTTATGTGATGTTTTTTTTAAAGATGTGTGTCCGAAGAGCGCCTACTGGCATTTCAATTCAGCTTTGGTTTTAGATAAAGGTTTTAAGGAGGTTTTAAGGTTTTTTTGGTCTGGTTTTAAAGAAACAAAAGGTGATTTTAGTAGTCTTAGGCAGTGGTGGGATTACGGTAAAGTGCAAATAAAGCTTCTGTGTCAGCAGTACACTCTCAATGTCACTCAGCACATGAGTAGATCAGCCAAAGACCTGGAGAGTGAGATAGTGGAATTGGAAGCACTTAGCTATTCCACAGGAAATCGAGGCCATATTGAGGTCCTCAACACCAAAAAGATGGCGTTGGCCAACCTGCTGGAGTCCAAAGTACAGGGTGCGTTGGTTCGGTCCCGGGTCCAGAACATCACGGAGATGGATGCTCCCTCTGGCTTCTTCTTCGGTCTGGAGAAGAAGCGGGGACGGGGGAAAATAATCCACACACTTCTTTCTGACACAGGGCAGGAACTGACGGACCCAGGCCAGATCAGGAACAGAGCAGTTAGCTTTTACTCGTCTCTCTACTCATCCGAGTATGAGGAGGACCAGGAGCTGGAGAGGGATTTTTGTGCTCAGCTGCCCCAGGTGTCAGAGGAGACTAATGCCCAGCTGGGCCAAGCACTGCGGCTGGAAGAGCTGGCAGCTGCCCTGCGGGGCATGCAGAGAGGCAGAGCTCCTGGGGTGGATGGGTTGACACCAGAGTTTTACAAAGAGTACTGGGACATCCTGGGGTGTGACCTTCTCCAAGTGCTGAACGAGAGTCTGGCCTGTGGTTCCCTTCCTCTCTCCTGCCGCAGGGCAGTGGTGACCCTTTTGCCAAAAAAGGGAAATTTGCAGGAGATTAAAAACTGGCGCCCTGTGTCGTTGTTGTGTGTGGATTATAAGATCCTGTCCAAAGCTTTGGCCTCCAGACTGAGGTCGGCCATGGAGCAGGTCATCCACCGGGACCAGACCTACTGTGTGCCCGGCAGGTCTATGGTAGATAATATCTACCTAATTCGGGATGTTTTGGAGCTCTCTAGCTCATTGGAGTTAGATACTGGACTCATTTCGTTAGACCAGGAAAAGGCGTTTGACCGAGTTGAACACAACTTCCTCTGGAGGGTGATGGAGAGGTTTGGGTTCAGCTCTGGTTTCATCGCCATGATCCGTGTGCTGTACAGAGACATTGAGAGTCTACTTAAGATAAACGGCAGTCTGTGTGCTCCATTCAGGGTGCATAGGGGCGTCCGGCAGGGCTGCTCGTTGTCTGGGATGCTCTATGCACTCTCCCTGGAACCCCTCCTCTTAAAGATACGAAATAGTATTAATGGCTTGGTTTTACCTGGTTTTAGCAGCAAGATTGTTTTATCTGCTTATGCTGACGACGTTGTTGTTATTGTAAAGAATCAAAATGAAGTCAGTATTTTAACGGTTTTAACTGAAAGATACAGGGCCCTGTCTGCTGCCAAAGTGAACTGGGGGAAAAGTGAGGCAGTCGCCGTAGGGAGGTGGGCGGGCGGCCTCCCAACCCTCCCTCAGAACCTTGCATGGAAGAGAGGAGGGTTAAAATATCTGGGGGTGCATATTGGAAGCAAGGCAACTGAACAGAAAAACTGGGAGGGGGTGGAGGAGAAGGTCACAGGAAAAATAGAGAAGTGGAGGTGGCTGCTGCCCCAAATGTCCTATAGAGGCAGGGTCCTGGTTTTAAATAACTTGTGTGTGTCGCTCCTGTGGCATCGGTTGGCGTGTTTGGACCCCCCCAGTCAGCTCCTAATGAAACTTCAGAAAAAAATAGTGAATTTCTTCTGGGGGGGTCGACACTGGGTGCCACAGGGGCTGTTGTTTTTACCGCGAGAGGAGGGGGGTCAGGGCCTCATCCACCTGGCCAGCAGGACAGCAGCTTTCAGGCTGTTGTTCCTCCAAAGATACTTAGCTGGTCCAGCAGACCTGGTGTGGAGAGGCGTGGCCAGCTGTATCCTCAGAGAGGTGAGTAATTTGGGACTGGATGTTGCTCTGTTTTTTACTGATTTTAAATTTTTAAAGTTAACTGGGGTTCCTCCTTTTTATCAGAGCGTTTTAAAAGTGTGGGCGTTGTTTACAAGTAACCGGGAAAAAGTTGTCTCTTCCTCTCTGTTTTGGCTGTTGAAAGAGCCTCTGGTCCATGGGGCCAGACTGGACATTTCCTGTGCAGCCACGCCTGGGCTGACGGCGGCTCTGCTGCGCACCGGAACTGTTGTCCTGCAGCACCTGGTCCAGGCTGCAGGACCAGCGCTGACGGACTCTGAAGCTGTGGGACGTCTGCTGGGCCTCCAGTCCCAAAGGACAGCAACCAAGCTGCTGCTGCTGTGGAGGAAGAGGTTGACCCCGACAGAACAGAGGCTCCTCGGGGAGTTTAGCAGGGGGAGAGAGCCGGACCCGACTGACCCTGCCCCTGGGATAGAGCTCAGGCCCCCTGTGGAGAGAGGGACTGCTTTCAGACTGCACTCGGCCCACAGGAAAGACCTTTACAAGACCAGCGTGAGAGTGCTAAACGGAAAGACGTTGGAGGGCAGGGCCCCGTGTGTATGGACCGAGAGGCTGGGAGAGACACAGCCTAACTGGAGGGTGCTGTATAAGAGGAAAAGAGGACTGGGGATTTGCAATGGCGAATCCTCCATGGGGCCATTGCATCAAATGCTTTTATGTCAGTGATTGATCCTGCTGTGTCCAGCCAGTGCCCCTTCTGCAGCGGCAGGGAGACCACCTTCCACATTTTTAGTGAATGTGGAAGGTTGGTGGGTTTCTTTGCTCTGTTGACTCATGTTTTTAAACTTTTTAACCAGGTTTTTACAATTACTGCTTTTATTTATGGGGCGGGTTATAAGAAGGAAAGCAAGAACATGTGGCAGCTGCTGAATTTTATTGTTGGGGAAGCGAAGATGGCAATTTACATCTCCCGAAGAAACAAACTGGAAGCGCAGTCTGGAACAGATGCAGCCTCAGTGTGGCGTTGCAATGTCCGCAGCCGGCTGAGGCTGGAATATGCATTTTATGCGATGATGGGAGACCTGGCCAGTTTCACAGACATTTGGTGTTATAAAAGTATACTGTGTACTGTCAGTGGTGGGGACCTCGCCTTAAGTGACGTGCTTAGGGACTGAATGTTGTATATTGTCAGATGTTTGTGTGATGCAGCTACACGTGTGCTTACTTTGTTTGTTTTTAATGGGTTTTACTCTTTGTTTTTTCTTTTGGTTTGAAGTACATGTGTGGTTTTTGTGGGCCTGTGTTTTATCGTCACTTGGTTATGTGTTGTGTGGATGTTCCTTTTTGGAGTTTGATTATTGATTAATTAAAGTTTGTTGTAAAAATCAAATCAAATCTTCTTCTTCTTCTTCTTCTTCTTCTTCTTGTTTTACGGCGGTTGGCATCCAGCTTCTTGGTGCATTACCGCCACCTTCTGTTCCGGAGTGTGGACCAGACAGTAGACTTACAGACTTTACCCGACCTAGTTCAAACTATCAAATCTACAAACACACACGACAGAGACCAAACAAAAAACCCAAACAAACAAACAAACAAAAAAAACAACTCTAACTTGCACTCTCCACACCCAAGCCAACTACCACCCCTTATTCCTATCATTATCCCTACCTAACCATCATATTCTATTATAAACCCCGGTCCCCTTTAAAAAATCCATCAGTGCCCTAACCTGTGCCCTCTCTTCCATACTTAGCATCTCTTTCAGTGTAAATTCCTGCACCCCTAACTCCTTTATCCTATCCATCAGCTCCCCTCTCTGCACCTCATATCTTCTACACCTCAGAACTACATGTTCCACTGACTCTTCCTCCTCCTGACAACCCTCACATAAACCAGTCTGGTGCTTCCCAATCAGTTTCAGTGTTTTATTTAGTGCACTATGCCCCAACCTTAACCTGGTCATCACACTCTCCTCCCTCCTGTGTCCACTACTCACCCTCCCATCTCTGACACTCTTTTGTACCTGATACAGGTGCCTCCCTTTCTTCTCTCCATCCCACCTTTCTTGCCACACTGAGTTGCTTTTTTCCCAGATAATACTTTTGATTTCTTTCTTGCTGATCCTCAGATGCATTTCTATTTTCCTTTTCAGTAAAGCTCTCTTGGCCAGATCATCAGCCCTCTCATTCCCCCTCACCCCTACATGTGCTGGTACCCACAGAAACTTTACCTGACCCCCCTGGTGAACAATTCTTGTTAGTGACTCAAGGGCTGAATATAGGATGTCCTGACGGCTGTTTGAATGAAAAGACCTGAGGCTTGCTAGCACTGATGATGAGTCTGAACACACTAATGCCTTTCCTAGACCAGTCTTCTCCACCCACTGTAGTGCAACCAAAACCGCCACCATTTCCACTGTGTATACTGAAAGATTATTAGATGTTCTTCTGTTGATCCCAATTCCTCTTTCCGGTACTGTTACCCCGAATCCTGTCACCCCTGTCTCAGGTTGCTTTGCCCCATCTGTGTATATGCAAGTAAAATTGCTGTACTTTGTTAATATGTGACACTTAAACTCACCAACCAAATCAACCATGCCTTTCCCCCTCCTCTTAGCCTCTAATAAACCCCAATCAACCTCAGGCCACACTAGCATCCATGGGGCCACACCTGGATAGACTACCGTAGGACTAACTTTGAGGTTAAGTATTCCAAATTCTTTTGCAATGTTATTTGCTTCTTTTGCAAAGTTTTGCCTCCGGCTCCTTCCACCCTCCCAGAACCCCTGCAAAACTCCCTTTGTCAGATGAGACTGATTGTGTCCTTGCAAGTTAGCCCAGTAGTTAGCTATTATCTGCCTTCTCCTAATTTCTAGAGGCATCTCTCCCACTTCCACCTGTAGAGCAGGAACCGGTGATGTTTTGACTGCCCCACTACAAACCCTCAGAGCCTGCGCTTGAATCACATCCAGTTTACATAATAAGGACTTGGATGCAGAACCATATGCCACAGTGCCATAATCAATCACTGGTCTTATCAGCGCTACATATAACCGCTTCAATGCTGAGCAGCTTGCTCCCCATTCTCTACCAGTCAAACACCTCATTACATTAATTACTTGCTTACACTTTCCTTCAATTCTCCCGATGTGCTCTGCCCATGTCAGCCGTGCATCAAACAAAACACCCAGAAATTTAAATGATTTAACCCTTTCTAACATGTGCCCATACATCCTCAACTTCATCCCTTCCTCAGTCCTTTTCCTAGTGAAAAATAGTGTCTGTGTTTTCTCTACTGAGAACCTGCACCCCCATTCATTCCCCCACTCTACCACTTTGTCAATTGCACCTTGGACTTTCTTTATTGCATGCTCCATGTTCTTTCCTCTTTTCCATAATGCCCCATCATCTGCAAAGAGCGATCTCCCTATATCTACTGGAACTTTTAAAAATACATCATTTATCATGATAATAAAGAGCAGTGGACTTATCACACTCCCTTGTGGTGTACCGTTTCCCACTGCGTACTGGTTTGACAGATCTGACCCTATGCGTACCTGTATTTTTCGTCCAAACAGAAAATCCTTCACCCAATTGAAAACTCTCCCACCAATCCCCATGTTGTGTATTTTTATCAGCAACCCCTCCTTCCACATCATGTCATAAGCTTTCTCAATGTCAAAAAACACTGCTATTACTGATTCTTTATTTACCTGGGCCATCCTTATTTCCGACTCTAATCTAACCACTGCGTCCATAGTGCTCCTGCCTTTCCTGAAATCACTCTGACACCCTGCCAAATGTTCCCTCTTTTCAAGTTGATATGACAACCTTTCCATTATCATCCTTTCCATTACCTTGCAAACAGTTGATGTCAGTGATACTGGTCTGTAACTAGTAGGTCTGGATGGATCCTTGCCAGGTTTTCTTATTGGAACCACTACTGCTTCTTTCCAGGCTTCTGGTAACCTCCCCTCCTCCCACACTCTGTTATACAGCTGCAGCAACTTCACTAATCCTCCTTGCCCCAAATGTTTTAACATGCTGTAACACACCTGATCCTTCCCTGGAGAAGTTGGTCGTGACTTTCTGATGGCCCTCACCATTTCAGCCAATGTAAATGGCTCATCGATCATATCGTCTGTCCTTGCCCTCTTGTTTAATAACCCTGGATACTGAGCCATAGTTCTCTCCCTCCCCTGTCTCCCCTCCTCTGACAAATTATCTGAGCTATGTACCTTTACAAATGCCTTAGCCATGACTTCTGCCTTTTCTCTGTTGGACACTGCTGACTCCTCTCCAGACGTTATGACAGGATAATCCCATTCCCTTCTTTCACCTCCCATCTTCTTAATCATTCCCCACACTTCCCCCACTGGTGTTGTTCTCCCTATTCTATCACAAAAGTTTCTCCATGATGCCCTCTTAGCTTGCCGTATTGTTTTTCTCACCACTGCCTGAGCCTTTTTGTACCGAACTAAGTCCTGTAAGTTATGAGTCCTTTTAACTTGTCTGAATGCTTTATTCCTGTTTCTTACAGCCAGATGACACTCTTCTGTCCACCATAATACCAACTTCCTACTCCTTTTGCCCTTACTTTTGGGTATAGCGCCCTCTGCTGCCCTTACAATCGCTGATGTCACCCGTTTATTTATTTCATCAATGTCTCCAAATATTTCTGTCTTGCTCATTGATTCCTCACACAACCTTTGAAACCGGTCCCAGTCTGCTTTTTGAAACACCCACTTTCTGATTCCCACCTTTGCTCTCACTTCTAATCTCTCCCCTACGGAGCACAGGATTGGGTAATGATCACTTCCTATTGTTGAAGCTGTCCACATCCCCCAGTTACTGACCCCTGCCATTGTGTTAGATACTAAAGTTATATCCAATGCTGATTCAGTACCTGCTGTTATGTTTACTCTTGTCCCTCTTCCATCATTTACACACACCAAATCCCTTTCATCCATCAAATCTTCAATTACCTGACCATTCACATCTGTCTGCGCCCCTCCCCACAATGTATTGTGAGCATTGAAGTCTGCACACCATATGACCTTGTTACTGTCTTGCCCTTTAATCCCTAATAGCTTTTCCAAACTAAGCCTCTTACATGGGTTGTAGTAATTAATTATGACTACTTTCTCCCCCCTTTCCCATATTTCCATCACAACAAACTCCTGATCCACTCCCTTTTCCAGTAACCTATAAGGAATGTCTTGCTTAATAAATGTTGCACAACCCCCACCTCCCCCTTGACTTCTGTCACTTCTTATTGCTGTGTACCCATGTACCACGAAGTCCAAATTTGGTTTTAACCATGTTTCCTGCACACACATTACATCTGGTTTTCTATTCATCTCTTTAATGAAATGTTTGAATTCTTGACCATTACCCAGCAAACTCCTAGCATTCCATTGAAGGATTAATACCATAACTAGAATTAGCCAACCCATGGTGTTTCCTGACTTGACTGATTAGTGAGATTGTCCCTCACTTCTTCCCATGTCAGTCCCACTAAACCCAAGTGATGCACTGCCGCTTTAACAATCAGTTGAATTTTTTCACTTTTTGACTTTACCTCTGCTGTGCTGTTGACCACCCCTGCAATAAATGTTACCAGGTCTCTTTTGTCCACATACATTCTGTCACTCATTCTTTGCCACCCTACGTGACTCCCTAAATCTCCTTGAACGATAGTTTGGCTACTCTGCCCCCTAGCCACTTTCACAGCTTCAGCATACGAAATCTTCTTCTCCACTCTCACTCTTTGAATATTATTTTCCCATTTCATAGCCTCACATCCTCCATATGCCACGTTATGTGCACCTCCACAATTACAGCATTTTGGCTGCACCCCTGTCCCACACTCTCCATACTCATGATCTTCCCCACACCTAGCACACCTCCTCTTGCCCTTGCAGTTTTTGGCTATGTGTCCAAATCTTTGACAATTAAAGCATCTCAAAGGTTTTGGAACATACGTTCTCACTGGGTAGCTCATAAAACCCAGAAAAACTTTTTTAGGTACACTTTCTCCTTCAAACTCAATCAATACTGTCTCGCTATCCACTCTCACTCCTCCTTTTGTAGTTTTCATTCTTTGCACATTCATTATTTTCCCCCCTTTAATATTCTTCTTAAGCTCCTCCATACTTACAGTGAGTGATATCCCTGTGATTACTCCTTTACCACCACCACTACCCTTTCCTGCTCCCACCCTCCCTGTGCTCACCACCTTGTTTTTCCCCAACTCTTTCAGTTTAAGTGCCTCATCAACTTGCTCATTATTAGTACACTTCACCAATAAATTGCCATCACTCAAGACCTTTGCAAACTGTATATCGCCTATTTTATTTGCCAGAATTGTTGTCAGCACAAAAGGGTTAAGCTTCTTCATGCTTTCCTGAGACTTCTCATTGAACCTTATGATAACAAACCAGTTCTCAGGTGTTTCCTTTCCAGTATGCTCATCTCCTTCCTCCTCACTGTTACAACTGTCATCATTGCCGTTCTTCTTCCTTTTATTCCTTCCAATACTACCCCTTTCAAAATCATAGTCTCCCCCTCCCTCCTCATCCATATCTGCCCAACTGCCCACTTCTGATCCATTCACGGAACAGTTGTGCTCAACCGCCAGGAAACTGTCTTCAATTCGACTGGGATTTCCCACACTCTGCCGATTACTTTTACTCCTTCCAATCCCAGCTGATGACGCCGCCATCTCCTCCAACGTTCAACCAACCAAGATCAAAACTCGCCGGTAACCAAAATAATTTCTCTTCCTGCAACAAATCGAACAATCCGCTCCAAACTCCTCTCCCTCCTCCCCTTCCCCTACTCCTGGGCCGTGGGTGCGTCTTTGTCGGCAGGGTAAGCTAATGTTGTCTGCTGTGTGTTAACTGGTCCCTGCCGCGGTGGTTGGTGGATCTCCTCCTTGTATTGCTCGCTGTTACGCTGCACCACGGCTAATCTGGAATGTATCGCTCTAATGGGGAAGTGATCAATGAAGCACAAGTGATGTCATTTAATGATAATTATGCTTAATTGTTTACCTTTACTAGGCTGCAGCTAAGCGTGTGGTCTGTTGGACGCCACCGCTTCCCTGGACTGGCTGCTGTTTCGGCTCTGTGTTTTTCAGCTCTTTTGTTTCCTCTATGGCTTGTACTGCCTTTCCTGTGGGCTCGTTGTGTCGGCGTGTACTTTCTACGGCTTATGGCCTCAGTGTATCGGATTTATTGTACTGCGCTTTCGGCTTTAAAGCCCTAGGCTACAAAGATTATTGTGGCCTCATATTGTACATGTTTTAAATACTGTTTTGTGGAGTGAGTGAGTGCGTATGTGCGTATTTTTAATAGTGTATATTGGTCTGGTCACCAGGTTGTTAAATTAGGAGTGCTAATTATCTGTTTCTTTTGTGCAGGTTTGGTGAGCCTCGGCGGCAGTTTAATCCCCGGTGGTGGTTCACAGATCCCCTTTTTCGTTGGTGTGTTGTGTCACAGGTGTGATTATTTGGACCCCTTTTTCTCTTTTGATTTTCTGATTATTTATTTTTGCCTGTCGCCATGGTAAGCCAGCCCACTCCTAATTGTTTAAGTTGAGTGCTCCTGATTTCTTATTTTAAACTGTGGCCTTGACTCATATTTAAAAATTGATATTATAAGTAAATAAAGAAATTGTTATATTTTTGGAAACACTTCTCTTGCCCGAGTGATTTCGAACCTGTGTGCCTTGAGTGTTTAAATGGTCCTTGGTTGATCATGTGAGTAGAATGTCCCAGGGGTGAAATTCCCCTGGGTGGCGTTGTCGCAACATCTATCTAAATCCTAGCCATTCATTCCCCTTCCCCTCCAATAGCTCCCTATCACGCCACACTCACCTGACCTGAGTCCAATAGAACACCTTTGGAACATTATGTTTTGTTCCATCCGACACCATCAGGTTGCTCCTCAGACTGTCCAGGAGCTCAACGATGCCCTGGTCCAGTTCTGGGAGGAGATACCCCAGGACACCATCTATCGTCTCATTCAGAGCTTGTCCCGGCATCGTCAGTCATGCATACAAGCACATGGAGGCCATACAAACTACTGAATACCATTTTGAATTGCTGCCAAGGAATTTCAGCAAGATGGACTATTTTTTCACTTTGATTTTGGGGTGTCTTGAATTTAGCCCTCCTGGGGGATTGATAATTTTCATTCCCATCAAACAATGTGGCACTTTTCATTCCTAACACATTATCCAGTCCATATCAATGCTAATATCCAGTTTGTTTTTTTCCCCGTATTGAAATATGATGTATTTTCAAAGTGTTCCTTTAATTTTTTTGAGCAGTGTATATACACCCCCTGTCAAAAGTTTTGAGACACCTTCTCATTCAAATATATTACAATCCATCTCAAAACTTTTGACAGGGGGTGTATATATATATATATATATATGTGTGTGTGTGTGTGTGTGTGTGTGTGTGTGTGTGTGTGTGTGTGTATTAAGGCTGGACCCGATTATTCGGTCATGACGGTGGTATCCGAATATTTGTTCTCACCCCTGTTGGACGATGTCGCGCGACTGGCATACGTCTCGTCAGCTCCCTCCCGTCAGACATTACGATATGAACCGATCCTAATATCCACTGCGTCCCAAACATTGGTGACCCCGACGTTTGAACTTCGCCAGACAAATAGGAACAATGTCAACTGAAGCGACCTCGTGCTGCTGCTGTGGTTTCACCAACTATTTTCGTGACCACTATAAAACTGCCAGATTTCTGGATGCACGACCCAGAACTGTGGTTCCAGCATGTTGAAGCCCAGTTTCACCTGCGTGGCATCACCATGGATGACACAAAATATTTACACGTCGTGGCGGCTTTGGATTCAGCCACTACTCGAAAGGTTAATGGTACTGCTCTGGGACCCGCCTAGTGCCGATAAGTATGCAGTGCTAAAGACTCAATTATTACAGATATACCACCTCTCAGATATGGAGAGGGCCGATTGTCTGTTTTCCCTGAGTAGGTTAGGAGACAGCAAACCTGAGCTGATGGGGAATATGCTTACACTGCTGGGCTCTGGTGACACTCAATTTCTTTTCACTCACTTGTTCCTCCGCCAGCTTCTGCCTCAGGTATGCACTGCCCTGGCCACCTCTCCCCTCATCTGCACTAGAGATTATAGCGGTTTGGCTGACGCAGCCAACAGACTTTCATCAGTTTTCAGTGCATGCCCTGTTGCCAAGCAGGCTTGATGGTGACGAGGTGTGGAGGTGGCTGCTGTCACAGTGCACTGGAGAAAGGAAAGCGGCCTGTGTTTCTTTCACAACCGCTTTGGGGTGAAGGTTCGACGATGTGTCCAACCGTGTTCCTTTCAGCGGCCAGGAAAGGCAGGCAGGTACATGTACCGGCGACAACAACAAGCTGCTCTTCATTGAGAACAGCGCTTCTGGACTTTGTTTTCTCGTGGATTCGGGGGCGCAGCGGAGCATCATGTCCCTCTCCTCGGCTGACACTTTGGGACATGGACAAGGGCCTCCGTTGGACGCAGCTAATGGCACACCTATCCGCACCTATGACACATATGTATGACTGTGTTTTTTAATGGCCGTGAGTTTAGCTGGGAGTTTGTGGTAGCTTCGGTTTCGGTCCCTATCCTGGGTGCAGATTTTCTGTGTGCATGCAGACTGTTAGTAGATGTAGCTAACAGATGTTTGATTAATGCTGTATCTTTTGACTCTTACCCGTGTACTCTTGGGTTCGCAGGGCCTTTAATTTGCCAACATGGAGCGACTGGGCATTGTGCGCCGTTCTGACAGCCCATGGGCTTCACCCCTGCACATGGTTCCAAAGTCCGATGGAGGCTGGCGGCCTTGTGGCGATTTCCGGCGTGTCAACAATGCTAACACCGATGACAGGTACCCAGTCCCCCATATTCAAGACTTTTCTGTGCACCTGGCATGAGCAGTCTTCTTCTCCAAAGTTGACTTGGTGAGAGGTTATTACCAAGTGCCTGCCCGTTTGGAGGACGTCCCCAAAACTGCTGTCATTACTCTTTTTGGACTGTTTGAGTTTCTGAGGATGCTTTTTGGCCTGAAGGGTGCAGCTCAGACATTTCAGTGGTTTATGGACTCTGTGTTGCGAGATATGCCTTTCCTGTTTGTGTATCTGGACGACATACTGGTGGGAAGTGCTTCCATGGAGGAACACATGTTACACCTTCGCAAGCTTTTTGAGCATCTCAGTGAACACAGATTAATTGTGAACCCTGCCAAGTGTCAGTTTGGACTTTCAGAGACTGAGTTCCTGGGACGCTGCGTGTTGCCACGGCCGCTATGCCACTCCCTGCTAAAGTCGAAGCAGTTTCAGCGTTTTCACGTCCTGGCTCTGTGGAGCCCCTTCTGGAGATTTTAGGCATGGTTAATTTTACAACCGTTTCATCCTTCGAGCTGCCCACGTTATGCACCCCTTATACGACGCATTAAAGGGGAAAAAGGGTAACCAGGACATTGAGTGGACCCCAGAGAGATTACTGGCTTTTGATGAAGCTAAAGCGGTGCTTGCCAATGCTGCCCTGTTGGCCCACCCCGACGCAGCCGCACCCATTGACCTGACCTCCGATGTGTCCCATTAAAGCTGCTGTCCGGAGTTTCCGTTTGTTTTCAATTTATGTATCATTTTTTAACAAAGCTCAAATGTGTTAGTCTAGTTCGATACTATAATATAATGTTAGTATAACGCGATATGAAAATTTATTTCTTGAGCTCCACCTTCCTCTCATAGACCCCCATGTTATTCCAAAAAGCGCCGGTTGCTGCCGACCAATCAAGTTCGAGCTTCAGCTTTGTCATGCTGTCAATCAACGGTTACGCGCACAGCAAGCAAGCCCATGCAGAGGTGTGCGAGCTACGCACTACGCAACCGCGAGCACATTTGTTTTGCTTGTGGAGGAGAGAGCATCAGGGCTCAGCAACTTCCAGAAAAGTTACCAATCCCATGGCTTGTCAGGCCAAGAGACTGCAGGACGTTTTTTGGCTCGGGGTGCTCGCGTCGCTCCCCGACCACGGCCTCCATAGCCCGCCTGACGGCTTCATTTAGATGCCCGACCTCTGGAGGAAGATGTTGGAGCGTCTGGGACATACTCTTCGTCAGAGGAGTCATGCAATTCTGAACTCTAGATAGAAATAAATAAACAATGTAACACATACACACGTGGACAAAATTGTTGGTACCCCTCAGTTAAAGAAGGAAAAACCCACAATTCTCACTGAAATCACTTGAAACTCACAAAAGTAACAATAAATAAAATTTTATTGAAAATTAAATAATCAAAAACAGCCATTACTTTTGAATTGTTGATTAACATAATTATTTAAAAAAACAAACTAATGAAACAGGCCTGGACAAAAATGATGGTACCTCTATAAAAGATTGAAAACTATTTGACCAGAGTGACATGATTAACTCAGGTGTGTCATTTAATTGACATCACAGGTGTTTCCAAACTCATAATCAGTCAGTCTGCCTATTTAAAGGGAGACAAGTAGTCACCCTGCTGTTTGGTGAAAAGGTGTGTACCACACTGAACATGGACAACAGAAAGCGAAGGAGAGAATTGTCCCAGGACATCTGAAAAAAAATTATAGACAAACATCTTAAAGGTAAAGGCTATAAGACCATCTCTAAACAGCTTGAAGTTCCTGTGACAACAGTGGCTCATATTATTCAGAAGTTCAAGACCCACGGGACAGTAGCCAACCTCCCTGGACGTGGCCGCAAGAGGAAAATTGATGACAAATTGAAGAGACGGATCGTTGGAATTGTATCCAAAGAGCCCAGAGCAACCTCCAAAGAAATTAAAGGTGAACTCCAAGGCCAAGGTACATCAGTGTCAGATCGCACCATTCGTCGTTGTTTGAGCCAAAGTGGACTTCATGGGAGACGACCAAGGAGGACACCACTGCTGAAAAAAACTCATAAAAAAGCGAGACTGGAATTTGCAAAAATGCATGTTGACAAGCCACAAAGCTTCTGGGAGAATGTCCTTTGGACAGATGAGACCAAACTGGAGCTTTTTGGTAAGGCACATCAACTCTATGTTCATAGACTCAAAAACCAAGCATACGAAGAAAAGAACACTGTCCCTACGGTGAAACATGGAGGAGGCTCCGTAATGTTTTGGGGCTGCTTTGCTGCATCTGGCACAGGGTGTCTTGAAAGTGTGCAAGGTACGATGAAATCTGAAGACTATCAAGGCATTCTGGAGAGAAATGTGCTGCCTAGTGTCAGAAAGCTTGGTCTCAGTCGCAGGTCATGGGTCTTCCAACAGGACAACGATCCAAAACACACAGCCAAAAACACCCAAGAATGGCTGAGAGAAAAGCGTTGGACTATTCTAAAGTGGCCTTCTATGAGCCCAGATCTGAATCCCATTGAACATATGTGGAAGGAGCTGAAACATGCCATTTGGAGAAGACACCCATCAAACCTGAAACAACTGGAGCTGTTTGCTCATGAGGAGTGGGCCAAAATACCTGTTGACAGCTGCAGAACGCTCATTGACAAATACAGAAATCGTTTAATTGCAGTGATTGTCTCAAAAGGTTGTGCAACAAAATATTAAGTTATGGGTACCATCATTTTTGTCCAGCCCTATTTCATTAGTTTGTTTTTTTAAATAATTATGTTAATCAACAATTCAAAAGTGATGGCTGATTTTGATGATTTAATTTTCAATAAATTTTTATTTATTGTTACTTTTGTGAGTTCCAAGTGATTTCAGTGAGAATTGTGGGTTTTTCCTTCTTTAACTGAGGGGTACCAACAATTTTGTCCACGTGTGTATACACGCGTAAATGCACTAAGTTTGATAAACAACGTCATCGAGAGGGATACACGAGTGTAATGACATATTGAAACTTTACTCGTTCGTCCTAGCAGATTCATGTTATTTTGGTATTAGGACAAGTTAGACTCAATACAGCATTCTAACGTAATTCCTTTATTATTTACTAAATGTACTAAATTGCTGGGTCTGTGTTCCGCCCCCAAAGAGGACCTGCATGCTTCCTCTGCTCAGTTGGTTCTGGGTCAGTCTCTGAGAGTCCCGGGAGAGTTTCTGACTAATGTTCGAGGTTTGGGCCCTGGGGTTGTTGGGAAGTTTGGTGGCCAAAGGGGTGCTGCAGTTTTTATCCAGCATGATGCAGACCGCTCTCTCCTGCAGGCCCCTTATGAGGGTCCCTTTCGCGTATTAGAAGCGGGACAGAAGAGATGGGGACGGGACAGGACCGTGTTCCCGTGGATCGTCTGAAACCTGCCCATGTGCTCTAGGAGGACAATGTGGAGCTGGCTCATCCTGCTCACCATGGCCATCCACCTAATCCCGCCCAGGACAGTGGCCCTTTACCAGATGCCATCCTGCTGCATGGTGTCGTTACACGCACCCGCAAGGGAAGAGTAGTCCATTTGCCTACACAGTATTTTTGAAGATTTGCTGCTTGCATGTTCTGTTTTTGACTTTTCTGTTGTGTGTTTGGGGCGGCAGCTGTGTGGTGCAAATTATATTTAAGTCTCACTCACAAAGGACAGTTTTATTTCGAGGGGACAGAAACAGCTGTTTTTGCCTCTGAGGTTTTGGGCGGCAGGAAGTGTTATGTGGTGCTGTGAGTTGACATGTTGTAAAAAGTGGAGCTAAATAAAAATAGCTGAGACTCCTGCAATTTTTGTCTCCTTTTCTTCAACCTCCACAATACATTTGTAACAGTTGTAGGAAGGGTGAGATTAATCTTTTCTCTGAACGTAACAATTTTATTTGTAAAGAAGCTTTTGAAGTCATTACTGCTCAGAGCTAAAGGAATACAAGGCTTAACAGCGCTCTGAAACCTGGGGTTGTTCTTGTTCTCCTCTATTAATGATGTATTCAGTCACTAAAAAATAAATAACTAGATTATTTTTCCAAGCTACGTAAACTTCCTCTGGAACGTCACTTCCTTCCCAGCTTTTGCGATGCCTGCTTCAAAGTCCGCAGCTGGAAATTATACCAAGGAATAGGTCCTCTCTGAGACAAAACTTTTGTTTTCGAAGGTGCAACACTACCAAGTGTTGTACGCAATGATGCTGCAGCATTATTAACAAAATAATTTACTTCTGTGAGGGTAAAATTATATCTGCCCTCTATTTTTTTCCGTAAATGGCGCTGAACTACCGGGCTTTGCAAAAGTTCTGTTACACTTGGTTTCGTGATCTTTAGAGACGTTTACATGTCTGAGTGAAAAATTCCATTAAATAAACTGAAAGTTCCACCTTATAGGCAGGTGTCCTTAATACAAATGTTTTTCTCCGGTGAAGTTGTATCAAGATGGAAGTCAAAAGAGTTGAGATATCTGCTCTCCTTTGTGCTGAACATCAGCCGGATGACCGTCCACAGAGTCGCGGAGAGGCTAAAGAATGGTGAAGATCTTTCAGGTCTTCACCATTCTTGAAAGATCACTGAAAGATCTTCACCATTCTTGAGCCTCTCTGCGACTCTGTGGACGGTCATCCGGCTGATGTTCAGCTGCTTAGCTCTGTCAGACTTGTTGTGGCCAGCATGAAGGAGAGCAGATATCTCAACTCTTTTGACTTCCATCTTGATACAACTTCACCTGAGAACAAATTTGTATTATGGACACCTGCCTATAAGGTAGAACTTTCAGTTTATTTAATGGAATTTTTCACTCCGACATGTAAACGTCTCTAAAGATCATGAAACCGTGTAACAGAACTTTTGCAAAGCCCGGTAAATAGTGATGGTATCACTTTCTTAAATTTAGTTACAGCATTGTCAGACAGACATCTACTGTAGTGATGTTTTTTCTCAACTGCTGTACAATCCATTGTTGTAAATTGAAATGTTATTTAAAAAATGGTCAGAAAGAAGAGGGTTCTGGGGAAATACTGGTAACTGTTCAGTTCTATGTCTTAAGTCAGGACAAGGCCAAGGGTATGATTAAAACTGTGAGTCGGTTTATTTGCATGTTGAGAAAAGCCAAGTGAATCTAATGCATTAAATGCAGTTGTAAGGCTGTCACTTCTGTGCCAACATGAATGTTAAAGTCAGTCAATAATGGCTTTGTCTGAACTGAGCACTTTGATAAAAAGACAGAGATAGAGAGATTAAAAACTCAGAGTAAGGAACGGGTGGACGATATACAACAACAAATAAAACTGGTTTCTGAGCTTTCCAATCTGGATGAGAGAGAATAAGATTTTCAAATGAGCTATAATAGCAAATTTAACATCTGGGCAAAATTTTCAAATAATAAATTTTCATATAACTTTGCTAAAGTATACAGCGACTTTCATATCAAAATTTAGGGCCCTCTTCCAGTTTCCTCACCTAGAACTCGATTGAGATGTGTTAATGTTCAGTAAAAATAAATACATTTAAAAAACGAGCCAGTCCAAGATTTGTACTCATTTTTTAGTGGTCTTTCCAAGTGGAAGCATCCATTTTTTTCAAGACAATGAGAAAAACACAAAGAATCCAGAACCTGCTATTAAAACAACAATTTGAAAAGTTTTACATATAATCTAACATAAATAAAAGGCAATGCGATGCTACTGTGGCTTATGAAACACAAGTGTGTGTTATTCAGTGTCAAACAGCATGCCATTACACCACAGTGCAGTCCAATGAATACAGATGCAATACAATCAAAGGTTGTCAGGTCTTAAGCCATAGTGTAATATGTAGCTAACAAGCATTCTTTTGTAGTAACACCACCCTACTTCATAAATTTCAAAGAATTTTGAAGGTTAAGGGTTTTAAAAGACAGATACGAGAGGGGTCCTGAACTCAGAGCCCTTCCAGTCCATCTGAAAAAAAGTGAGTCGAGTGAATCTAGATGTGCCCCATCAGGAAATAGCTCACATCAACATGACCACACCTATTCTAATATGCCAACCTCAAATTCACTCAGTCAGAGAAGGGACAAGAAACTCACGAGAAAACAACATCAGCCACACTTTCTAACACTCTCTCTAAAATACTGTATTAAATAGAAACAAAAAAATCTTTCTCAGTGAGCAGGGTCATAAATTATGCCATGCCGCCAATACAGTGACTAATCACCTTGGAAAGATAGAACAATCGAGTGAGCGGTGAGTTGCCTGCTCTGCTTGATATTCCGCACATTAACAGTTGAGATGCTAAGTACTGCTTTCTCCTCTGACTCAAGTAATTTCATGTTTCATCTTCTAGAGATAGTTCCATAATGTGTTTAGCCAAATAGGCAAGCCCCACCAGGAGCAGTGGGACACTGTAGCCTAGTTCCATCACAAGTGAAACTACAAGTGGATTAGGAGAACACAGTCCCTCCCTGAGAACAACGCCCCACCTTGCAATCTAAAGTAGTGATCTGAGTCTCTCTTAAAATTTAATGAGTTCTTTCTTACCTCATGCTTCACCTTTTCATCAAGTTGCATGAAACTTGGTCTTGTCGTTTTTTTTATGTAATTTTGCTGACAGACAACCAAAGAAACAGTGGTTTAGTTTGTCATAACTGTCTTCCGGACATGTTGACTTGCACTAGTCTCAGTCACGGCTTCTGGTCTCACCTGGTCTTTGGTGTCTATATGACAACCAGTTTGCTTTTCTTTTCTTTTTTTCTGGCCAGTGTGGTTGGCTGCTATCCTAACAGAAAGGAGAGACTGTTCATAGGTTTAGGTAATGATTATTTCCAAATTGTGTTTTTCCTGCAGAATAACCAAAATACTGTACTTTTATCTTTAGTTTTTGACACTACAAAAAATATCCCCAATATTTTGTTTCCAAGATTTAGTTTCTTTGCCCAGAGTTGTTTATTGGAGTCGTGTTCTGTTTCTGTTACTTTTAGCTTTTCTGAAGTGATGAGTGAAGAGAGTGATAATATTCTACAGCTGACATACACAACAAACAGCAGGAAGACAACAGTGTTTTTTGCCATTCCTTTGTACTCAGCCTTGAAGTGATCTCAAAACCACTTTGATCAAGGACTAGTCTTACTCTAGACCTACCTACAGCCCTTGTACCAACACCTCTGCACTGTTTCACACATTTTATTTTGCATAGACATTGGAAAAACTAAACAAAACATAATGGTCGGATGTGCAGTTAGAGATGAAGACAGTTTGAAACATATTTAGTCTACATGTGGGTGCCTATACTAACTCTATTGTGGTGCTGAGCTGACTACAGTGACTATGTCAGTTAGGTGCTGAAAGGTGTATTGGTTCATTTGTGACAGAGCTAGGTTCGAAGTCTCCCCCTGCTTACAATCCTTGTGCTAAACTATGCTACACTCCTTCCCCACTTGTCTCTCTCCTGGATACACCAGCATAAATTTCATAATGTCTGACTCTGGGTCCGACTGTACATACAAAGATTTCCAAAATGTTATGATGTTTCTCAAATAGCAGTGATATGAAGAAACCTTTTTTTATTTGTTATCACTGTTAGATAAATGCTTTTGCAATATGATGTTCAGGTATTGATAACAAGAGACAACCTAAGACAAGCTCTTGTGATTGCCAGGATCTAGTTTTACCTTCAAAATTTTGAACTCATTGCAGAAGTCCTCTGGCAGCAAAACAGTAAAACAACAACAATTATGCTCGGAAGTCATTAAGAGACACTGTCAATTAAGTAGGTGAAAGTGCGTTTTTTTTGTTGTTTTTTTTTGCATTTGTTCCTATGTCTTAGTCCAAATAATGCAAACAAAGTCATGATGACATCCTCTTTGCAGACAAGCAAGCCAGTCAGCATACACACATGCCCACATGCCAATGTTTTCATTCTTAAGTGTAAAATTAAGAAGCTTTACTGAAATATAAAGGAAGGTAAATGGCGAACTATGCCAGTTAAAAAAATAACAGCCAAGAAACAAAAACTGTAATTTATGAGCATTGCCACACAAATTATTCTTTACCATCAATGACATCATTTTCTAAGGTAACATAGCTGCACATCACACAGACATAAAGATATTAAGTTATGAAAATAAAACCTACATAAATTAAACTTGTATTAAAAATATATATTACATACATATGCATAAATAAATTACATAAGTTGAGTGAATATCAGAATGATATTGAAAAATTCCAAAAATAAAAGCTAATGAACACAGTTACTCAATGCCTGTAACTGTATGGCACATCCTCTGAAGGCTGTCACTGTGTTACACTGTCCATTGTAAATAAAGTTAACATAAACTGTTCCACTTCTCCAGATGAGCGCTACACCCTGTGCTTTAATACCCATGCTGTAATGTCATGGTGTCCATTGTCCATAAGGTTTGTACATTTACCACGAGGCACATCTTCGACATTCCACAGGTGGTCTCATTACTTCGTTACTACTTCCTATGCTGAGAAAACTACATACATCCTAATGTCACATGTACATGTCATTGAGGGTTCAGATGAACCACTCCTTCTTGCTCTCATCTATAGTTTCAGTGAAGGCTGGGTCATTCACAATGATCGCTGCGTCGGCACAGTCTGCTGACTCCGCTCCCTTGGCTTCATTAGTATGGTAGGAGCCTTTATGACGAAACATATGACGGATCACAAACACCATGATGCAAAGGACAGTGAAGATCACAGTGGAGATGATGCCTGGAAATAAAACAAATCAGCACTTTTAGGTAACAAACTGAACAGCTGAAATATTCTGTCTGATGCTTCAATTATAGAAATGTCAGAACTGAAGCAGCAGCAGTCCAAAAAACAAAAACACATTCTCCACAATACCAACTGATGTTAGATTCGCCCTTCCTGGGAAGCATCCATGTCTACTAACACCACACCCTCAACATGTAGCACAGGCTTTTTGTTGCAAATTTGTAGTCCATAGGCCAGGGATGACAACACTGCTTCTCACTGGCTAATCCTCATATATGTACATACACTACACTCAAAAGAACACCCTAATTTTTCCATTTTTTAAAGTTAGAAATGATGCACTTTTTAATGTCTCATTGTACTCTGGAATCAAAAAGCATAGAAGAAATAAACAAATTGAGGAGAAAAATATACTATTTAGAAACCAAAATGTATTCTAAACTTTTGACTCATCAAAATAGGCAGCTTTGGCAGATGTAACATCTGAACACACTCGTGGCATTCTTTCCACAACGTAAATCAAATATTCTTTAGAAAGTTCTTCCCAAATTCCCAGTTGTTTGTAGGTTGCTTTGATTTCATTCTTCTGTCTAGCTCAGGGGTTGGCAACCTTTAACACTCAAAGAGCCATTTCGACCTGTTTCCCACAGAAAAGAAAACACTGGGAGCCGCAAAATCCTTCTGACATTTAAAATGAAGACAGCACTGCATATATCGCTTTTTACCTCTACGCCCTTGTTAATTTTGACAAATTAATTAATAGAAAAAATAATGTATTTAATCGCACCTTTCTCAGTTCCCCACTTTCTGGCACACTGGTAACACTGATGAACACTCTAGCCAGGTTGGTAGCGCTAATGAACCTAAAGTCTCTTTTCCAGCTGTGAAGAAGATTCACAGGATGCACTGTCAGCGCACAAGGAAGTTTGGTGAACAGTGATTGAAGACGAGAACACTCTGAGTGTGTTGGACAGAAAGTTTCTTTTAAAAACTTCCTGATGGCAGCTTGGATAAAAGCGTGGTTATTTGCAAATTGTGCAATAAAGAGTTTTCTGATCACTGCAGCACTTCAAGCCAGTGTATCCATCCCATAATAGACCACTTTTCGAGATGCTAAAGGTGCTTGAGTTTGCATAAAGCTATAAAATACTGAATATAATCGCTATAAATGAACTTTGAGTTTGCACTAATCTGTAAATGTAGTAGACAGATGAAAAATGCAGATAAATATAAATGAAATACACTTGTTGTTTAAGTTAGTGTATATGTCTGTTCACCAATTTTAGTCATCAACCAAAAGTTATTTGAATTCAAAAGCTCTGCTGATTATGTCAGATATTGTTATTTGATGCCATCAGTTGTGACTAATTAATTACAAAGCCTCTAATTAATTAGATTCCTTTTTTAATCGTGTCCTACCACTAATATTTATCTTAGTTGGTTAATGTCATTTTTGCTCCTGAACCTCATATGTTAGGCTACGTAACATTAGCTGGACATCAATATTTTGTGAATGTCTATTTAACTTGTAAAATTTATTATGTGTTCCCGTAAACTAATAACTTTTCTCCGGTAAGTCGCTGCTCTATTTTCCAAGACGACACTCCTCTGACTCTCTGACCTGCTGCCTGGATGGTGGACATGACATCAAGCTGCACTCTTGCAAGCAACGTCGTATTAACCCGACACATCAAAGAGTAGATACTGAGCAAGACAATTATCCGTAGTTTACCTTAGTACTCAGGAGTACCTGACACAATGCAGGACTCTGCTGTGAAGGCGGAGACATGTGGCAGTGGTGTATTTGCGACAATAAAAAAAGAAAGAAATTTGAAGGAGTGACGGCTAGGATTTAGGAATGGTGGCTCGCCGCTGCTGAATGAATGTAGCGCAAACACTGGAATCCAAATGAATACACGCAGGCCGGCGAGTGTCGGGGATTGACGGCTGGGACGCATATTTTGCTAGACAAAAAAATTAAAATGTTTTATTTTGATGTTACGAGATCACCATAATCTTCAAATTTAGAATTAAATTTTGAAAACTAACGAACTAAAATAAAAGAAATTTGAATTAATTAGCCTGCTGATTATTTATTTTCCAAAGCTACAGGGAGCCTCAACAGAGGGAAAAAGAGGCGCATGCGGCTCCAGAGCTGTGGGTTGCCGACCCCTGATCTAGTGTAATATCCCCTATGTTTTCTCTATCTACATTTTAAACATTTATTTATGCTCATTTATTTATGCATGCTCATTTCTGATTGTTAAAACTAAAAAAAACTGTTGATAGAAACACATATTGTCTGTATTATTGTTTTTTTTGCTTTGCCAGCCCATTCTGTAGTACACAAAGCACTGTCTGCACTACACACCACATTCTGCTATACTGGGAATAGATGCACTGGCTTGTTTGTATTTCTTTAAATCAGTTATGGTTGTTGTGGACAGGACTAAACAAAGAATTTGGCTTCAAGTTCACTCAAAAAAGTGACGGCTGGAATCGTTGTGGAGAACATTTGCGTGCAGCTCACTGAGTGCAGCTGTTGTAGCACTGTGATTAAAATGGATAATCCACCAATATAACAACTAGAAGAACTGTCTGACTGCACAATTAAAATGCTTAGCAACACTTTCAGTTTCATCGTCAGTGTGACACGTTGCAGCCCAAAAGCTTGCTGTTGTTGTCTCCCATGGCGAAGAACATTTTGAAGAGGACAAATGCTAACTGAGATCAGTGGCCAATGGCAGACTTCTAACTCATATCTTTAGTCAGACTAGGACTTTGTAGAGTTAAACAGTTCAAAAACGTTTCAGTTTTTACCTCCAATTATGGCAGAGTTGCGATCCACACCTTCACCAGTGGCCTTGCTCTCACTGAAGGGGAAAACAGCTCCAGCTGTGGGTAAAGCAAACACTTGTTATCTGTTTGAATCCTGACATAAACTCTTCTAATTTTGATTGTGACTTTGGCATGCCTTTATTTTCCTTTAAATTGTCATTTGTGTATGTCTTTACCTGCTTCTATGTGCCAGGGGTCACTACCGGAGGCCATGGGGGAGATGGTCAGAGGTGAGGCCCCACAGTTGGATGGAACTAATATCCCATGGGTACTGACAGGTGCTGCCATGCCAGAGCGCAGTGCAGCTTTTAGTGGCGCCACACTGTTAAACTGAACTTTGGACAAGCAGCCAACAAAACCAGGCGTGTTGTAGCGCTCAATTAGGATGGGATCAATCTGTCCTGTTTCTGCAAAAAGGACACAGCAACATTTTTCTTATTACTGATACATTTAGACCCTTTCAAATATTTCTGGAAACAACACAACTGAAACTGTTCTCAGAGTTCTACTTTGCCTTTTAAAGATTCATTGTTGTAACAGAATAATGTTAAATGTCCACAATGTCAGGTAATTGTTCAGTATGAAATAATCTCAAATTTGTTTTAAGCTTTACCCTCTGGAGTCTTTCCACATTTCATTTTCCTGCTCAGATGTCTTACTACAAAAACTTTAAGTTCAGTTCTGTAGCAGCTGATTTTTTTTAGCACGAGAGATGTTTAAATAAAAGCAGAGTGCTGCTGAAATGCCATGTGATACTACAAATAGTTACAAAGTACACATAATTTAGAATTGTAACATTTTACAACCACACACACACACACATACAAAATTATCTTCTTGAAGCTTGTAGATCAAAGTCTGAGGTAACAACACACATTAGGAAATGTTACTGTCTCCAAACTAAATGCTAAATGTAAAGTTTAGGGCTGGCCTGAATAGCAATTTCTGGGCTTTGGATATTCGATCCTGATTAATGCTGAATATCCAAATATTCAGATGGGATCGTAACATTCGACAGGGGAGGGGGCATCTGAATATTCGGATCTCAAAATAAATATTTGGAACACCGTAACGACCCAATATTCCGATATTTCGATATTCGGGTCCAGCCCTAGTAAAGTTATGCAAATACGAATATTTGACACTTTATGCTTTACATGATCAAATTATAAAAGGTATTGAGCTGATAACAGAGTCTACACAACTGTTGCACAGTACAGAAGTCGTTGCTACACTGATGCACCTAAAAAGACTATGTTTGGTGAATACCTGTCTTTGCCAGTTTTGGTTGCTGATTAAAGACAGTCTCACTGACTATCAAATGACTATGAAAGAGGCAAAATGTCAGTATTTATCTAATATCATCTCCAGCAACAGTCATCGCCCTAGAATTCAGTTCAACACAATGAACTCAGTTATAAACCCAGGCACATCTGTTCTGACTGATGCTTCAATTTAGACTTGTGATATTTTCCTTCACTTTTTCACTAATGAAGTTGTCCTTATCAGGCAGCTCACCGCAGGATATCTGAATGTTGACTTGACAGTTGCTCTGGCACATTCTGCTGTTTGAGCAGTTTGAACTGGTTTCTCAGTCAACTCTCACTAAAATGGTACAACACATGAAACCTACATCCCCTTGGGCATTGTTCCCACCTAATTGTTGTCAGAGGTTTTCAACATTGTTAGTTCCAATCTGCTTGGTTTTATTAACTCTTGTCTCAGTTCTGGACTTGTTCCAGCTGCATTAAAACAAGCTGTGGTCAGCCTCTCCTTAAAAAACCTCAGCTTGATCCTTTCATTTTATCAAATTTTAGACCTGTTGCACATTTGCCTTTTTTGTCCAGGGTTGCAGAAAAAGTTGTTTCTACTCAGTTACAGTCTTTCCTTGAGGACAATGATATTTTTGATAAATTCCAATCCAGGTTCAGATCTCTTCACATTACTGAGTCTGCTCTGTTAAAGGTCCATGATGAAATTGCAGTGTCCGTTGATGCCAAGCATAATTCTAGTGCTGCTGGACCTCACAGCAGCCTTTGACAAGGTGGAAGATACAGTCCTCTTGTCTTGTCTGAACCAGTATGTTGGCATCAACGGCATCGTTAAACGTGGTTCACTTCCTACCTTACTAATCAGAGTTTTTCAGTAATGACTGATGACTTGTCCTCCTCTTGCGTGTCTCTCTCTTGTGGGGTGCTGCAAGGTTCAATTCTTGGTCCTGCTCTGCTCTCTCTTTATGTGCTTCCACTTGGGTCAATTATAGCAAAACATGATCTGTCTTTCCACTGTTATGTGGATGACACTCAGACCCAGTCCAACCAACATAAAGTGAGGCACTGAGTTGAGTAACTAGTTGTATTAAGGACATTAAGCCGTGGTTGTCATCTAACTTTTTACTTTTCAATGAGGACAAAACTGAATGCATTGTGTTTGGGGGTACTGATATACAGGGGTTGGTAGTAACGAGTTACATTTACTCTATTACATTTACTTGAGTAACTTTTTGTAAAAAATGTACTTCTGAGAGGAGTTTTACTCTGCCATACTTGAGTAGATTTGTGAAGAAGAAACGCTATTCTTACTCCGTTACACTGGGCTACATGCGACTTGTTACTTTTTCATTTACCACGTTAGATATGCTTTATTTTGAAAGAGAGATGCCCCAGTAGATCTACCACATGACTGTGTTTCACCAATCAGACGAAGCAACAATAATCACGTGACTTCGTTTCACCAGACGTCGCCCTGCGGTCACCTCATATGAACTGTAGCGGCACAGCGGCACAAACTCTACACACGTAGCAGACATGGAATGAAAAAAATGGGGGCATTTTCGAGATGTTTGATCTTGTTTCGGAGTCCGACAACATTAGCATAGCATTAGCATGGATATCTCCGTCTTCGGCTTTTGTCTTCTGTTTACTAACACAGGCGAAGTGAAGCGTGACGTCAGGCTTGATCGGTCTCATATACCTGTAGTCACCTTACTACAAGTATTTGTTTCAAAAGCTTTATGCTGTGGAAAACTGAGATTTGGAAATTTGTGTTTCTTGTGCCTTAACTTGTCATTTTGTTATTTATTTTTGCTATTTTTTTTTATTTTATTATTTGGAAATACCAGAATTTGCCCATTATTTTACAATTTTGTTTGTCTGATCACATCATTTCTAAAAAATAAATCGGACATTACAATCAAAGTTACTCAGTACTTGAGTAGTCTTTTCACCAAATACTTAAGTACTCTTACTTGAGTGATTTTGTTGGATGACTATTTTTTTTTACCTCTACTTGAGTGATATTATTTTGAAGTAATGGTACTCTTACTTAAGTACAGTTTTTGGCTACTCTACCCACCTCTGCTGATATATCAGGTTTCGGTACAATGACTTTCAGAACGATGTTCAAAAATCTTGGGGTGATATTAGACAGAAATTTGAAATTTGATGAAAAATTGACACAATAGTCAGAGCAAGTTTCTTTTAACTGTGTCTTTTAGAAAGAGTCAAGCCTTTTCTTCATAGTACCAACCTTGAAAAAGGTATTCATGCTTTTATCTGCTCAAGACTGGTCTACTGCACTACTGCAATGCACTTATATTGGCATATCCGAGTCTTCCATCAGCTGCCTGGAACTCGTGCAAAATGCTGCAGCACGTTTTTTTAACAAACATTCCCAAATGTGAGCACATCACCTCTGGAAACTCAAGATTGTGATGACATACACGGTCTTGACAGCTGTGTCAAAAGATCTGTTCATGACATCGTCTTTACAGGTGTGTGAAAAGATTTGTTCATGACTACACATATTTAGTTTATGGTTTGAACTATTGGTGGGACGCGATTAAAAAAATGAATCTAATTAATTCTAGGCTTTGTATTTAATTGCAATTAATAACATTTTTGTCAAACAGCAATATTTGACACAATAAGCAAAGTTTTTCCATTCAAATAAATTTTGGTTGATGACTGAATTGATGAGTAGACATACGTGAACATAAACAACAAAAATGTTTGTTTTATTTATACAGTGGTATGATAAAGTATCTGAACCTTTTGGAATTTCTCACATTTCTGCATAAAATCACCATCAAATGTGATCTGATCTTTGTCAAAATCACACAGATGAAAAAACAGTGTCTGCTTTAACTAAAACCACCCGTACATTTATAGGTTTTCATATTTTAATGAGGATAGTATGCAAACAATGACAGAAGGGGGAGGAATAAGTAACTGAACCCTCTGCCTAAGGAGACTTAAAGAGCTATTGAAACCAATTTCTACCAAACAATTTAAGTCAGGTGTGTGCCCAATCACTGATGAGTGGCCTAAAGCTGCCCTGCCCACTATAAAACACACACCTGGTAAGAATTGTCTTGATGAGAAGCATTGTCTGATGTGCACCATGGCTCGCTCAAAAGAGCTGTCTGAAGACCTGCGATCAAGAATTGGTGATTTGTATAAAGCTGGGAAAGGATACAAAACCATCTCTAAAAGTCTGGATGTTCATCAATCGACAGTCAGAGAAGTTGTCTACAAGTGGAGAGAGTTTGGCACTGTTGCTTCTCTCCCAAGGAGTGGCCGTCCACCAAAGATGACGCCAAGAGTTCAGCGCAGAATACTCAGAGAGGTAAAAAAAGAACCCTAGAGTGTCTGCTAAAGACAGAAATCACTGGCACAGTCCAATATCTCTGTGCACACATCAACTATATGTAAAACAATGGCCAAGAATGGTGTTCATGGGAGGACTCCACGGAGGAAGCCACTGCTGTCTAAAAAAAACATTGTTGCTCGTTTAATGTTCGCAAAAAGGCACTTGGACACTCCACAGAAGTTTTGGCAAAATATGTTGTGGACTGATGAAACCAAAGTTGAATTGTTTGGGAGGAACACACAACGTCATGTGTGGAGGAAAAATGGAACAGCTCAACAACATCAACACCTCATCCCCACCGTGAAGCATGGTGGAGGGTGCATCATGGTTTGGGGCTGTTTTGCTGCCTCAGGGCCTGGACAACTTGCAATCATTAATGGAAAAATGAATTCAAAAGTTTATCAGGATGTTTTGCAGGAAAACCTGAGGCCGTCTGTCAGACAGTTGAAGCTAAAAAGAGGATGGATGCTGCAACAAGACAATGATCCAAAACACAGAAGTAAATCAACTTCAGAATGGTTTCAGAAGAACAAAATACACGTTCTGGAGTGGCCAAGTCAAAGTCCAGACTTGAACCCCATTGAGATGCTGTGGCATGACCTCAAGACAGCGATTCATGCCAGACATCCCAGGAATCTGACTGAACTACAGCAGTTTTGTAAGAAGAATGGACCAAGATTAGTCCTGATCGATGTGCCAGACTGATCTGCAGCTACAGGAAGCGTCTGGTTGAAGTTATTGCTGCCAAAGGGGGGGCCACAAAATATTAAATGTGATGGTTCAGTTACTTATTCCTCCCCCTTCTGTCATTGTTTGCATGCTATCCTCATTAAAATATGAAAACCTATAAATGTTTGGGTGGTTTTAGTTAAAGCAGACACTGTTTTTTCATCTGTGTGATTTTGACAAAGATCAGATCACATTTAATGGTGATTTTATGCAGAAATGTGAGAAATTCCAAAAGGTTCAGATACTTTTTCATACCACTGTAGTTGTCTGTGCATTTCTCATCTGTGTACTACCTTCACAGATTGCTACAAACTCAAATGCAAGTATACCTATTATTGTCAACATTTTGAGACTCTTTGGAAACTCATGCACTTTCAGTGTCTTGAAAAGTGGTCTATTGTGGGCTGGCTACACCGTTTGTTGGTACCAGGACTGTCAAAATATACCTGTCCACAGGATCCGTCAATATCTTGCATCCTATTCACTGTCTATGTGAAATGCACTGCGTTGCATGCTGATTGCATGCTGGTCGCATTGCGGCACGTTTCTAGCTGCGCTGCGGCATGTCTCTCTGCGGCTCATTTGCATAAAGTAGATTTGACATAAACTTTCTGCAAATTCGGTGCAGCGAGCAGAGGTCTGATGCACTGCAAAACATTCGTTAAACATCTAAACTGGCTGTTGAACTAAAATGAGGACAGATTCATCAAATGCCTAATTTATTTCTCACCTCAAATGCTTTCAGAAATATTTTCTGCTGAACTGTTTTCGTAATAAAAGAGAAAGTTTGTGACCGAACCACCACGTTGGTCCGACGCTTCTACCGGACTGAAGGTCTGAAGGGTTGTCATGTGATCAGGTAGTGGCCTGCCAGCAACACTCCCACCAAGCGGGCAATATTCAGATGTAGCGCGTTTCCATGCAAGAAAAAAGGATCCTGTGGACACATAGCTTTAACTTTGGTGTCCGTGATCGCAGCAACATGTTTTCGATTGAGGTGATAAGTCAACTTTTTGTTGCACAATTTGCACACAACCACGCTTTTGTCCAAGCTGCCATCGGGAAGATTTTTAAAAGTAAACTTTCTGCCCAACAAGCAAAGCAATGTGGTTTCATCTTCCTTCACTGTTCATCAAACTTTCTTGTGTGCTGACATCACTCAGTGTGTCCTGTGTATCTTCTAAACGGCTGGCAGACTTCAGTTTCATTACCACCACCAGGCTGGAGTGTGTGCATCACTGTTATCTGTGTGCCAGTAATTAAGGAATTGAGAAAGGTGCGATTAAATGCATTTTTTTAGTAATTAATTGAAATAAGCATGTTAAAGTTGATGCCCTAGTTAGAACACAACCATTTTCCCCAGTTTCCACTTATTATATTTACCAGATAAAAAAAATTAAAGTAGATTACCCCAAAATCCTGTTGCTGGATGAAACACTAAAGAACGCACACACACTGCTCTTTGACATACTCACCAAATACCTTTCCGAGAAAAATGCTTTTCACCAAGTTGAACTCGATGTCTGAGGCCTCAGGCAGGGTATATGTGGACACTGGGTAGTGGTCCAACTGAAGAATAAGGACAGAAGAAAGTAACTGACAAATTCAACTGACAACTTAAGTCTCCATCCATGCAGACACCAGGTTTGAAATATCCGTTTCTGACTTCTGTCTCCTGGTCTTCTCTATTGGCAAACCTTTGGGTAAAAGACTCTACAGTATAAAAACTAAACATTGAGCTTCTGCAGTAGCCCCCACCCAGAAGCAACCCCTGTAATCAATGCTTCATTGGTTATATGAAGCACAAACATGCATTCTAGCAATAAGGGCACTGGGCATATGCCTGCACTATTCTTGGTTTACTTTATAATGGCTGTGTGTAACAGTGTGTTTTCTGTGGTCATGACTTGTATTATGTGATTGTATGGTTCTTGTGGAGTGTACTGAAACATGTCTGGTGTGCACTAAATGATTCTATGTCTGCTGTTGCAGAGACACCAAAACAGATTCCAATCAGTGGTTTATATGACGGGTTCAAATTATTGAATCAAGAAACTGCTTGAAATTTCCAATTCGGGTGAACTTTTTAATACATTTTTTCTACAATTTCATCTGTAATGAAAATTAATATCAATATATCAAATCATTTTAGAAAAATCATAATTGACATTCCTCCAAGGTGACAAGTGTTATGTAACTACATTTAAAAACCACTGTTATTTCTGTTCATTTGTGGAAAGGGTATGTTAATTAGCAAGGTTCCAAGGTGTTGAAGAACTATGAATGAAGAAAGCAAATAAGTCGTATTTATGTTGCTTTTTTATGCATACATTATTCAGTTTAACTTTGTGAGGCAATATACTAGTAGGAAGTACTAACCTGTAATTGAATCTCCCTCAGGTTCCTAGTTATGTTGACAGAGTGTGGCTGTCCATTGGCCATGTTACGATGGTCGATATCTATGGTGTAAGGTTCTGTTAGCCCTCCAAGACGGTAACGGATTTGAAGAGTGCCTGGACACACCATCATACAGACATAGACAAAGCTTCTTAAAAATCTATATAAATAAATTAACAATTGACTCAGATATGATGTAAATGAGCCTACCATTGTGTCTGAGCACAACGGCCACATAGTCTTGCGTCCTGGAACTGATATAGACCAGGATGCTGGGAGCACTGTAGGTGCTAAAGCTGAACACCAGCTCCTCCTTAGTCAGGTTGCCCTCACTTGGAATACCAACAACTGACAGGCTCTTCATTTCCTGCAGAGCAAAAGGTCCTAACTCTGGCAGGAAGTCATAACGCACCAGGGTTCCTGTTTCAAAGTAGCCACCTACATCTAACATACAAACACAGAAAGTGTTAATCACTAATGACAGATGGCATCATCTAATCTAATTTTATGTAATCAAATGTAATTCAATCGAGCATTGGGGTACCATCAGTGCAGAAGGGTCCATCGTATGCAGTAAGTGAGCAGTCACAAGAATATCCATTGTACTGCTCCACACATTTCCCTCCATTCCTGCAGTGCATTCCATAGCTACTGCAGTGGCCCTGGCAGCCTGGATTCACCCCTGAAGTGATCTTTGCCCTCTCCTCTAGGTCAAACGTCATACCATTAATTTTCAGAGCACGCATGCAGCCAAGGAAACCCCTCTGACCACTCGAAGCACCTGGGACATAAGAAATAAAACAGCATAAGTTCAGACCAAAAAAGGGGAAACCCCAACATACTCATGCCAACACTACAGAAACAACATTAAAATCACTGACATGTGAAGTGTATCACAATGATTCTTCTCAAATCTCATTATTATGCAGAGTTCTGTCAGGAAATTTTGGGTCCTAGCATTTATATTGATGTCTCTTTGGCTTGTACCGCCAAAACCAAAAGTATGCCAGGGGTAAAAGTATGCCATGCTTCTTTTTGTTTCTTTAGGTTTCTTTTGTCATGGGCAAAGCACATTAGAGAGATGTATCATTTTACTGTCAGGCGAGTTGCAGTGTTTTTCCTGTTTCTAGCGGCAATTAAGCATAAGTTACATTATTTCAATAAATGTACATACATATTCACATAATTTTGGACTATTACAATATAAATACAACAGCAATAACTATAATAATTAGAAAAAATTTAATTGTGATTTTCTCAACCTCTCATTTACACATATCAGTGCTTATTTATAACATTTGTATATGTACAGAGACAGACAGACACAAGCACACACAAACACCCCTCCTCTATTCTCTTTCTTCCATTATTAATGTTCCCTTTTCAGCTAATACAATATGAAGACATCTCTGTTCATATAGGATGAAACATTTCATGTTTGTGTCAAAATGATTGGTTGCATTTGGTTTTACTACTATTAAGCATGATGGAGGCAGTATCATGGTTTGGGAATGCATGAGTGCTGCTGGTGTTGGTGATCTCGTTGTCTGTGATGGCACATTGAACTCTACAAAGTATTGTGCCATTCTCGAAACCTACATGCTCCCATCTGCATGTGCACTGTTCCGTCAAGGTCAAAACTGGATGTTTCATCAAGATAATGTCCCTTGCCACACATCCAGGACCAGTAAAATTTGGCTGCAGGTGAACAGTATCCAAGTCTTACGAGTGGCCAGCTCAATCCCTGGACATGATCCTAACTGAAAATCTGTGGTGGATTATCAAAAGGTCTATTTCAAAGCGTAAACCAAAGAATTTAGAAGAATTAAAAGCAGTAATTCAAGAATAATGGGACAAGATTACCCCTCAACAGTGTAAAAGGCGCGTGGGGAACATGCCTGCCAGGATTAGAGCTCTACTATGTGTTAATTGCAGGACTACTAAATATTAATTTGATGATTTGATGGTTTATTTATATTTTGTTCGGTTTTGAACACATTCTCTGTTATTTGTTGATTTTATTACCGACAGTGTTGAGACCTGACATATTGAAACTGTCAAAAATTTAGTTTGATTAGTTTTTCTTGTAAACAAGAAACAAAAAATGTAATTTGTATTTGTTCGTGTCTGTGTAATGCAGCCACATCTTTTGAAACACAAAAAAGATTTTTCCACAAATATGCCATTTTTGTAAAATTTTAAAGGTGTCCGAAAACTTTTTCCACTGTAGAGTTAGAGGTGTAACCAACATGAAAAGAAGAGAGCTGTCTATGGGTGAAAAACAAGCAATTGTCAAGCTGAGAGATAATTGAAAATAAATCCGAGAGATTGCACAAACATTGGCCATAGCCAGTACAACCATTTGGAATATCCTGCAGAGGAAAGAAACTACTGGTGTACTAAGTAACAGACGTCAAATGGGTAGACCAAGGAAAACAGCAGCAGATGACGACAGAAACATTGTGAGAGCTATAAAGAAAGACCCTAAAACAACTGTTAGCGACCAACCTCCATAGGGCAGTGAAGATATCACAATCTACTGTTTCAAGTAGTGGTGTGCGATACTGTAAGATCTGGTATCGATCCGAAACCAAGTAAATACAGGGCCAGTATCACTGATATTGATACCAATACTCCAGACTAACTTCTGCAGTAGTAGATTTTTAAGATAATTTTTTTGCACAGTTACTTTAGTAATGTCAAATATGATCTTTTAATTCCTCCAAGTTACTGTCTTTGACAATAAAGTGTGACAGGCATGGTCAGTTTGTCGCACCCACCTGGTCCCATTTGTGTCACAGTTCCGTTCCTCTGCCCTGTCTGTCTAGTTGTCTGTCTGTCTAGTTGTCTCCCATCCGCTTCTCTGCCCTGTCTTTCCCCTGCAGCTCGGTGCCTGAGTGGAGTCTGGCTTCTCCAGCTGACTCCACTCAGGCAATCAACTATCTCCACGGCTCCCGGGCAGCTGACAATCATCATGCTAACGACTCACCTCGGCAATAAATACCGGCTCAGCCTTCCACTCCCTGCCAGAGTATTGAACAAGAAACCACGCAGTTTGGTTCTCTCTCTAGCCTTCAACATCTTCTTCTGTTTTGAGTTCTGCCATATTCTGACATTGTTTTCTCCTGTTTGTTCAGTTCAGCTGCCCGGGAACCCCCACTCCTGCCTGGAACCCCCACTCCTGCCTGGAACCCCCACTCCTGCCTGGAACCCCCACTCCTGCCTGGAACCCCACTCCTGCCTGGAACCCCACTCCTGCCTGGAACCCCCACTCCTGCCTGGAACCCCCACTCCTGCCTGGATCCCCCACTCCCACTCCTGCCTGGATCCCCCACTCCCACTCCTGCCTGGATCCCCCACTCCTGCCTGGATCCCCCACTCCCGCCTGGACCCCCACTCCTGCCCGGAGCTCCCCGCTCCTGCACCCTGGTTTTCCCCCACCTAGCCACCTTTACTCACCCCCGCTAAATAAAACACTTTCTCCTCAACCAGCCTTGGTGGTGTGGCTCTCTGCTCGGGTCCACCAGCTCCGATTCGTGACAGAATACTCTGGCCAAACATGGACCCAGAGAACTCACCACCAAGGCCGGACCAGCCCACTCCATTCGACATCAGGCAATTACACCAAACCTTCCGTCTGCTTACTTCAAACTATCAGAAGATGAGCTCTCAACTCACCATTTTAGCCAGCCAGATATCCCAGGAAGCCCCCGACCCGACCCGGATTATTCAATACAGCCAAGCCCTACAAGATGTTGCCGCCACAAAGGCACAACTAAACCACTTCGTCACCCTGCTCAACCAAGTTTGCTCGTCTCCAGCCCAGCCCAAACCATTTTCCCTTCCACCAGTACCATCAGTCCCGGACCCAGCCGTCATCCAGACCCTAACCCAAGGCACACCCGTGGACATCTTCTCCTCCTGCGAGGAGCATAGCATTTTTTTCAATGTGCTGTACGAGTTGTGGGAGAAGTGGAGGGAAGATCCCCAAGACTCACACATAATCTTGGGCCGCAAGCTAGCAGGCCAGCGACCCGGATTAGTCGACGATTTACCTGCTTACCTTCATGAATTCTTGGGCGCTCCGCTGACTGACCCGCCTGCTGACTCCCCTGGTAGCCGACCGGGCCCAGTCTCCTTGCCGCCAAAGGAACCACCTGTCAAGCGGCCTGGCCGTCAAAGACGCAAAGCCAGGAGGCACCATGACCCCCCGGCTCCCGCTCCAGTCCCCGCGGAGGTCGACGACGCTCCGCCTCCAGTCCCCGCGGAGGTCGACGACGCTCCGCCTCCAGTCCCCGCGGAGGTCGACGACGCTCCGCCTCCAGTCCCCGCGGAGGTCGACGACGCTCCGCCTCCAGTCCCCGCGGAGGTCGACGACGCTCCGCCTCCAGTCCCCGCGGAGGTCGACGACGCTCCGCCTCCAGTCCCCGCGGAGGTCGACGACGCTCCGCCTCCAGTCCCCGCGGAGGTCGACGACGCTCCGCCTTCTGTCCCCGCGACCTCAGCGGCCTTAGAAGGCCATAAAGCCTTCCCTGAGCCCCTGGATCCTGCGCCGCCCCCGGAGGGGCCCCTGGATCCTGCGCCGCCCCCGGAGGGGCCCCTGGATCCTGCGCCGCCCCCGGAGGGGCCCCTGGATCCTGCGCCGCCTCCGCTCCCTGAGGAGGCCGTCGACGCCCCGCCTCCGCTCCCTGAGGAGGCCGTTGACGCCCCGCCTCCGCTCCCTGAGGAGGCCGTCGACGCCCCGCCTCCGCTCCCTGAGGAGGCCGTCGACGCCCCGCCTCCGCTCCCTGAGGAGGCCGTCGACGCCCCGCCTCCGCTCCCTGAGGAGGCCGTCAACGCCCCGCCTCCGCTCCCTGGAGCCTCGGCGGTTTTGGAGGGGCCTGGGGTCTCCCCCAAGTCCATGAAGAGGCTTTGCGCTTCCCATCCGGCTCCGCCCCCGGAGGACCAACCGGACCCGGCTCCGCCCCCGGAGGACCAACCGGACCCGGCTCCGCCCCCGGAGGACCCACCGGACCCGGCTCCGCCCCCAGTCCAGCCTCCAGCCCGGCCCCTCTGCCCTGTCCGGCCCCCGGGCCGTCCGCCGGAGCGGCCCCTCTGCCCTGTCCGGCCCCGGAGCCGTCCGCCGGACCGGCCCCTCTGCCCTGTCCGGCCCCCGGGCCGTCCGCCGGAGCGGCCCCTCTGCCCTGTCCGGCCCCGGAGCCGTCCGCCGGAGCGGCCCCTCTGCCCTGTCCGGCCCCGGAGCCGTCCGCCGGAGCGGCCCCTCTGCCCTGTCCGGCCCCGGAGCCGTCCGCCGGAGCGGCCCCTCTGCCCTGTCCGGCCTCGGAGCCGTCCGCCGGAGCGGCCCCTCTGCCCTGTCCGGCCTCGGAGCCGTCCGCCGGAGCGGCCCCGCCTGTCTGTCCGGTCCCCGGGCCGTCCGCCGGAGCGGCCCCGCCTGTCTGTCAATCCCCAGGACCGTCCTCTGGAGCAGTCTATTCCGGCTTTACCGCCCCCGGGCCGTCCCCCCGAACGATCCACCCTGTCTGTCAAGTCCTGGCCCGTCCGGCCGCCAGGCCACCCTCTGAAGCGGGCCCTCCGCCCGGTCCGGTCTCGACCTGTCCCGCCTTCGGGCCGTTCCCCGAAACGGACCCTCCGGCTTGCCCAGCCTCGACCGGGCCGCCCACCGGAACGGACTCTCTGCCCTGCTCATCCACGTCCAGTCCGACCCCCAGGCCGCCCACCGGAACGGACGCTCTGCCCTGCTCATCCACGTCCAGTCCGACCCCCAGGCCGCCCACCGGAACGGACGCTCTGCCCTGCTCATCCACGTCCAGTCCGACCCCCAGGCCGCCCACCGGAACGGACGCTCTGCCCTGCTCATCCACGTCCAGTCCGACCCCCAGGCCGCCCACCGGAACGGACTCTCTGCCCTGCTCATCCACGTCCAGTCCGACCCCCAGGCCGCCCACCGGAACGGACTCTCTGCCCTGCTCATCCACGTCCAGTCCGATCCCCAGGCCGCCCACCGGAACGGACTCTCTGCCCTGCTCATCCACGTCCAGTCCGACCCCCAGGCCGCCCACCGGAACGGACTCTCTGCCCTGCTCATCCACGTCCAGTCCGACCCCCAGGACGCCCACCGGAACGGACTCTCCGCCCTGCTCATCCACGTCCAGTCCGGCCCACGGTCCGTCCGCCGGAACGGATCCTCCGCCCACCGGAACGGACCCTCAGGCCCACTCATCCCCAGCCAGTCCGACCTACGGTCCGCCCGCCGGAACGGACCCTCCGCCCTATCCATCCTCGGCCAGTTGAGCCTTCGGGCCGACCCCCAGAGCTACTGCCCTGCTAGTTCGGTCCAGCCCTTCCCTTCACTCAGTCCAGTCCGGCCCTTCCCTTCACTCAGTCCAGTCCGGCCCTTCCCTTCACTCAGTCCAGTCCGGCCCATCCCTTCACTCAGTCCAGTCCGGCCCATCCCTTCACTCAGTCCAGTCCGGCCCATCCCTTCACTCAGTCCAGTCCGGCCCATCCCTTCACTCAGTCCAGTCCGGCCCATCCCTTCACTCAGTCCAGTCCGGTCCTGCTCTCAGTTCAGTCCTGTCCAGTCCTGTCCAGTCCTGCTCTCAGTTCAGTCCAGTCCTGTTCAGTCCTGTCCAGTCCAGTCCTGCTCTCAGTTCAGTCCAGTCCAGTCCTGCTCTCAGTTCAGTCTACTCCAGTCCTGCTCTCAGTTCAGTCTACTCCAGTCCTGCTCTCAGTTCAGTCTACTCCAGTCCTGCTCTCAGTTCAGTCTACTCCAGTCCTGCTCTCAGTTCAGTCCAGTCCAGTCCTGCTCTCAGTTCAGTCCAGTCCAGTCCTGCTCTCAGTTCAGTCCAGTCCAGTCCTGCTCCCAGTTCAGTCCAGTCCAGTCCTGCTCCCAGTTCAGTCCAGTCCAGTCCTGCTCCCAGTTCAGTCCAGTCCAGTCCTGCTCCCAGTTCAGTCCAGTCCAGTCCTGCTCCCAGTTCAGTCCAGTCCTGTCCCTAGCTCCGCTCAGTCCAGCCCGGCCCAGTCCTGTCCTTTCCTTCAGTCCAGTCCAGTCCTGTCCTGTCCTTTCCTTCAGTCCAGTCCAGTCCTGTCCTTTCCTTTCCTTCAGTCCAGTCCAGTCCTGTCCTTTCCTTTCCTTCAGTCCAGTCCAGTCCTGTCCTTTCCTTTCCTTCAGTCCAGTCCAGTCCTGTCCTTTCCTTTCCTCCAGTCCAGTCCTTTCCTTTCCTTCAGTCCAGTCCTTTCCTTTCCTTCAGTCCAGTCCTTTCCTTTCCTTCAGTCCAGTCCTGTCCTTTCCTTCAGTCCTTTCCTGTCCTTTCCTTCAGTCCTTTCCTGTCCTTCACTCCAGTCCAGTCCTTTCCTGTCCTTCACTCCAGTCCAGTCCTTTCCTGTCCTTCACTTCAGTCCTGTCCTTCAGTCCTGTCCTTCCCTTCTCTCAGTCCAGCCCTGTCCTCAGTTCCGTTCGGTCCAGCCCAGTCTTAGTTTATTCCCTCTCCCGTTCTCCCTTCTTGTCTGTTCCCCTCGTTTTTTCTGTCCTTTTGGTTCCTTCCGCCCTGTCTGGTCCCTGTGTCTGTCTGCTCCCTGGTTGCCCCAGTGGGCCTCTTTGGTTGGGTCCATGGGGCGCCAGGAGGCGCCCGTTGAGGGGGGGGTACTGTCACAGTTCCGTTCCTCTGCCCTGTCTGTCTAGTTGTCTGTCTGTCTAGTTGTCTCCCATCCGCTTCTCTGCCCTGTCTTTCCCCTGCAGCTCGGTGCCTGAGTGGAGTCTGGCTTCTCCAGCTGACTCCACTCAGGCAATCAACTATCTCCACGGCTCCCGGGCAGCTGACAATCATCATGCTAACGACTCACCTCGGCAATAAATACCGGCTCAGCCTTCCACTCCCTGCCAGAGTATTGAACAAGAAACCACGCAGTTTGGTTCTCTCTCTAGCCTTCAACATCTTCTTGTTTTGAGTTCTGCCATATTCTGACATTGTTTTCTCCTGTTTGTTCAGTTCAGCTGCCCGGGAACCCCCACTCCTGCCTGGAACCCCCACTCCTGCCTGGAACCCCCACTCCTGCCTGGAACCCCCACTCCTGCCTGGAACCCCCACTCCTGCCTGGAACCCCCACTCCTGCCTGGATCCCCCACTCCCACTCCTGCCTGGATCCCCCACTCCTGCCTGGATCCCCCACTCCCGCCTGGACCCCCACTCCTGCCCGGAGCTCCCCGCTCCTGCACCCTGGTTTTCCCCCACCTAGCCACCTTTACTCACCCCCGCTAAATAAAACACTTTCTCCTCAACCAGCCTTGGTGGTGTGGCTCTCTGCTCGGGTCCACCAGCTCCGATTCGTGACAATTTGGTTACAAGTGAAACACCTCATGACAGCTCAGTGACATGAACATGAACACCTCACAGTGCAGACTGCGGTAGATGCTGCTTAGTAGCTGGGTGATCAGACAGGTGTGAGAGCAAAATTGACTTTGAAAAAGAGTGACATAAAGTGTCCTCATTTCAGATTTGTCCAAGCTGAAAGCGATTGATTTTTTTTCCATGTATTGTTCTCTATGAGTGGAGAAAACAGCGCACGTAAGTGCACTACGTCTTTTTAGAGCGGAGTGCATTTTTAAATTTTAAAGGCCACAGTCAATTGTTTACTTATAGTGGTTTGAAGCTAAAAATCATGATTGTGATGAATGATTATTTACTTTTGTACAGCAGTAGTCTATGTAATTGTCTCTGGTTCAGTATCTTCTTGCCTGCAATCTGATCTGTCACGGCCGCTGCAGGTGATCTACATGAATGAGATGAGTTGCAGGACGTGGACCTCTCTTTCTCATCAACATGATAATGACAAAAATTGAGTCCCAGAGAACTAAGACCACAGGCCAGTCACTTTCAACAACGAACACTGTGAGCACTGTCTCACTAACAAACTCTCAGTTCAATGTTCAGTTCATGTCTACACACAAAAATATAGTAATTTACAATAGCATTTTTTTCTCTAACCACGCATGTTGCTTAGTGGGACTTCTGGCATTCCTTGCTCTCAACAATCCTTTTCAAATCTGGTTTATAATCAGTTGTTGCCACTCGATTCCTTCACATGTGTGTCAGAACAGATCGATTCTTTGATTTCACGTTTCAGGGTAGAAAAAACAGACTTGCAGACGTATGTTGACCCAAACATTGACAGTATCTTAAGCGCAGCCCATTTGACATTTGGGTACTTTTCCACAAGCAGGTTTCAGTTGGTCCTGTTCACAAAGATCGATCATCTCCAACTCAGTCGCAGCCTCATCTATGACCAGTGGAGTTTTCAAACAGCCTGTCTCCGCATTAAACGGGTTCACGAGAAACGTAATCTGCAGCCTTTTCAGTTGAAGATCACGGACCCGGGTCACAAAGCTTTCGTGCAGGTTTTCAACCAGTGTTGTATATCTGGCTGTTTGCTTATTCAGGACAGCGCTGGTGACTTGCCTGCTGGCTTTTAGCAGAGTGGGGAAATGAGTTAAATCTCTCTTCTGAATATGAGTCTTGAACAGCTTCAATTTGTTGGCAAACGCAAACACACTTTGCACCAGGTCAGGCAGTATTTTTGACTTACCCTGCAGGGTCAGGTTCAGTCTGTCCAAATAACACTGCATGTTGACCAAAAAAGCCAGATCCATAATCCACTTGAGATCTGAGAACTCGGGATAGTGCTTGTCCTTCTCTTCGATGAACAGTTTCACGGCATTCAAAAGCTCAAAGAAGCGAGAAAGCACCTTGCCTTTTGACAGCCACCTCACAGTGCAGTGCAGCAGTAGGTCACCTCGAAACCCTTGGCCCAGCTCAGCGATGAGATTTTTAAATTGCCTGTGGTTAAGCGCATGTGTGCGGATGTAGTTGACGATTTCCATCACAGGCTCCATGACGTTGTCTAAATTCAATGTTTTAGACACGAGTTGCTCCATGTGGACGATGCAGTGGAATTCCAAAACTCTGGAAAAGTTTGGTCAGCTTTGCGGAGCCCCACAAGCCTGTTCACAGATACGATCGTGGCTGGCGCTCCATCCATGGCTCTCGCAGTTAGTTTCAGTATCGGCAGATTTGCTTTCCAAATGCAGCCATCATTGTTTCTTTCACATCTGTGCCATGGGTTCTGTCTTTTAATGGCACAATATCAAGGAGTTCTTCTTTGATCACACCATCTTTTGACATAAATTGCTCATATATACAAATTTACATCAGCCTGAAAAAGACTAACGTCCTGGGACAAGGAACAGAAACACCACCAACCATTACCATTGATGATTACGAGCTTGATGTGGTCCACCATTTCACGTACCTAGGTTCCACTGTCACTGACAACCTATCCTTGGAAATGGAGCTTGACAAGAGAATTGGAAAAGCGGCTACCACACTTGTACGCCTCACTACACGTGTGTGGTCCAACCCCATGCTCACAGTGAAGACCAAGATGGTAGTGTACAACGCCTGTGTCATCAGTACACTGCTATACGGTAGCGAGACATGGACGACATACGCCAGACAAGAAAGATGCCTGAACACCTTCCACATGAGAAGCCTCCTCCGCATCCTGGGAATTTCGTGGCAAGACAAAGTCCCAGACATAGAGGTCTTGTCTCGTGCGGGTCCGCCTAGCATGTTCACCTTACTCAGGCAATGCAGACTCCGCTGGCTAGGCCACGTTCACCGCATGCCAGACGGCCGCATCCCCAAAGACTTATTGTATGGTGAGCTGGCCACTGGAAGTAGACGCACTGGACACCCACAGCTGCGATACCGTGAGATTGTGAAGCGTGACATGAAGGCTGTGGGTATTGACACAGAGAACTGGGAAAATCTCGCTGCTGATCGGTCACAATGGAGAGGAGCCGTGACCAAGCACCTCAAAACAGGTGAAGAGAAGCTGACACAAGCCGCCACAGAGCGGCGGGCCCGCAGACAGCTTTGTCAGCTCTGTCCAACAGTCAGCATACACATGCAACACTTGCAACAAGGACTGCCATTCACGCATCGGTCTCCACAGCCATAGTCGCCGATGCTTCAGCCAAGTACACAACTAGGATGCTATACCTATAGTCGACCCTGACCGACGGAGGCCAAAAAATTGCTCAAATACTGCCAGCTGAGGCTTGTCTTGTATGTCACAACACTCATCCAATGCGACACTAAAATACTCACAGGCTTGAAGGTCGGAGTGCAACTGTATTTAATAGCCATGTTAATGTCCGATATTCTGTGTTCAACCGTGTGACAGGACAGTTGAATGTCTGATACCATTTGATTTAGTTTGTCGTTTTCAGGAGACAAGATTTCAACATCACTGAGGCATGTTTTTACGAACTCCCCTTCATTGTATGGCTTTTTAGACTGTGCAATGTTCCAAGCAAGTTTATACGATGCAAGCGTTACGGTCTTTGAGTGCTTCATAAATTTTTGGAACAACTGTCTACTTTTCTGTCTGACCTTTCAAAGTGACCAACTTGTGGGTGCGAAGTTCAGTCCCCTTTGGAAGTTCCTGGTCGATGTTAGCATGGAGTGAACTGAAGCGCTGCTGAAGATTTGAAGCCTTGAAATGCGCTAATGATGCCTGACATACAAGGCAGAATGGTTTGCCATTACGTTAAACAAAACAAAACAAACTCTCCCACTCTGTTAAAAACGTCCTGTGTTCATCTTCATATTTTCATTTGGCTGTGCATTTTTTCCCTGCCATTTTGAGAGTGAATTTGGTAGGCCTACACTACTCAATGGATCTTCCCTCCAAGTCATTTAATGTACGCACATGCACGTGAGATACATGTGAGATGCACGTACTGTAAAAAAAAACACAAACACAAAATTTGACGTGAATGTAAGAGCCGCATGAAACTGGGCAAAGAGCCGCAGGTTGGCCAGGCCTGGTATACAGCTAAAATAAAGGAATTTGCCTCACTGTTCCAATACTTTTGGAGGGGAGTGAAACTGCTGGAAAATGTATTTTTATGCGATTTTTATTGATGTTCTATCTCATACAATTAAAATAAATAAATAACGACAGGATGAGCTACTTAGTACAAGTCACAAATGTGCACTTTGAATGCAGTCATCACAAAAGGTGGTCAGGAACAATTTCGCAGAACCTAGAAAGACAGTCTAAAATGAAAAAAAGCCTTAGTTAAATAATATCCATCATTAATTGGTTTCTTTGCAGCACTGTAGACAAGTGATTAAAAGAAAAAATCTATCAAAAGAGAATTTTATAATTCCTGTAATCTAATCTTTACTTAACCCGTTAAACTTCAGTGTACCGCCGGCTGTACACTTACTAATTTGCATAGGAATTTAAAGAATGTCCGAAGGCTGCAAATGCGATTATATAAACACTATACGCCGATGGAAAGCTTAGATTCTCATGAATCCGCTGGTGTAAACCACTTTCAGATGTGATTACCAAAGCGGATAATATAAACACATTTGTCCGACAAACAACGAATATCCATCCATCCGTTCTCTATACACGGCTTCAACGTACACAGCGCGACTCACATTTCCGGGTTTATTATTACACACAGATGAAAATATTCCACAAAAAACGGCCGTAATCCAACCTTGGACATCCAGACGACACAAGCCAGTAAAATATTTTGTCCAAAACATGTCCTGAAGTCGGTATATAATCCACAAATAGGTCGTTTTCAAGGAAATGCACCTCGTGATGCGCGTCCAATATTCCCTGTATTTCTCATCATATTTTTTATTTACAAATAGAATATTAGCGATTTTTTGTACTGAAAATGGCTGGAATTGACTGCAGTTTAAAGATTACTCTTAATCCAAGTGTTTTAGACAACACACACACACACACACACACACACACACACACACACACGGTTGGGCTTTTTTTTCCAGAACATTCTAGGCTATCCAGATCTTTCCAACAACTGATACTAAGATGCTTTTAGACTTTAGCCTTTATATTAAGAAAAATAAATATTTCATCTTGTGAAACTGCTATGCTTTTAGATTTGTCTGACAATATAATATTATCAATAGAGATATCTTTTCATAATTGCACAAGAAAGATTATCTGGAATCTGACAATGTCAGAACCTTGAAGTTTTAATGAAATATGTGCTCAGTGCCTAATCTAAATAACAGACAGGAACCAAACAAGGGCCTCCCAGTGGCCACTTTGCTTTGGGCACCCAGACACGAGTGGCTATCTTGCACATATGTGACCTGTGTTCGTCTTTTGACCACAACTTTTGAATCATTGCAATAAAAAGCAAATCCTCTTTCCTGGTTAAATACCTGGTACCGCTCCTCTCCTGTGTCTTTGACTCGATGAATTCATATGCCATTACTGAATGTCATTAACTTTGTATCTTTCTTCTTCCTGTAATTTGTGCTTTTTACTCTCTCCTCCCCTATTTCTAATCTGGACATTTTTTCCTGTTAGGGTAAAGGTATACGTCCTGCCAATTGTCATCGAGTGTTTGGGAAATTGTAATGTCAGCCTTCACGTCTCTGTAAAATTGTATGCTCGTTATTTGATGTAAAACGTTGTGATTCGGTGCTGTATAGATAAAATGTAAATGACTTGCACTGGTATACAGTTTTTTCATCAAGGTTTGAAGCAAAGTCTCATCCTACAAGTATTCCTGTGGGGCTCTAAAATGACAGGAATGTCAGAATTTCTAGTGCCCTCAAAAAGGAAACCTGTAGCTGCTTTGGAAAGCACTGCAGTACACTGTGTGTGTTTGTGTGTATACATGGCTCACCAACATATAGATCACTATAGAACTGAAGTTTTGCATGTCCTTGTGGGGGAGTGGGTCTGATCTCTCTGTACTTTCCATTAAGCTGCAGTACTGCCTCCTTGATGTTTTTCTCCACCTCCACACGATGCCACTGGTCATCATTTAGTGGTGCTGGTGAGCGGACACTGAGCTCCACCCGCTCACTGCCCACATCAAAAGAGAACAAGATCACTGAGCCTCCTGTAAGAACCAGAATAAAAATCAAGCATTAGGAACATTTTGGATGTTTAATCCTCACTGATTTCTCATTTATTTTGGAATTACTACATTCAAAATCTCTTTAAAAAAATACATACTTAATGAAGCTGCCCTCAGCTTTGTGCTGCCCAAATCTGAGCTATAGCCAAGTCAAATCAGAAGTATCTTATAAATCACTTTTCTGAACTCTCTTTTGCTTGAGTAATTCTTCAGACTATATCTGTCTTATTGTGTTTAAGTTATTTTAGGACCTTTTTCTGTCTTGTCAGATACCTTATGTTCAAATATCCTAATAACTCTCAGGAAAGTTTCCAGCTGATAAGACGGGAACCAGAAAAAACATATTTCTCCAGTATTAGTTTATCTTGACTAAATCCCTGAAAAATCCAGAATATAATTTAAAATCCCCTTTCTTACATATAAAACCCTTAATGGCATAGCTCCATGTTATCTTCAAGACCTCAATGCTTTTAATGAAAATTACTGAAATGAAAAGCTATTGCATACATTTTCTAAAATAGCCTGGACAAAATTTTTGTTAAAAGTGGTGATATGTAAGTGGATTGTAGTGAATATTCAAGAACACTCTTGTCTTTAAATTAGCTTCACTGGAGTGATTTATCTTATGTTATCTTATCTTCCCTTCACTCTATTTAAAAGATGAAAAGCATTCATTGTGGTGTATGGTATTATTGTATGTACCGTGGAACATTGAAGAGTTGAAGAGAGTTGTAAGAGAAGATGAGGGAAAAAAATAACTGTTAGGCATGGTCATACTAAAAGCTACAAGACTATCTCCAAGACACCTCATGTTCTTGTGACCATGGCTACTTACTGAAATTAAAGATGCCTAGGACTGTAGCCAACCTCCCTGGACGTGGTCACAAGAAGAAAACTGAGCCGTGATTAAACAAATAGATTTTCTAAATAGTTGAAAAGAAACTAAAAACAACATCAAAGTGTAATTCTCATTGTATGTTGATTTCTGAATAAATGCAGCCATCATGGAAGAAAAACAAGTAAGATACCACTTTTTGATAGAGAAACAAAAAAAGGCGAGACTGCAGTTGGGACAAAGTGAAGACTAATTTACAGCGTCTTGGTAAGCTCCATTTTCACCCTCTCTCTCCCTTATTCTTTGCGCATCCCCTTTTCTTCTTTTACACACGTGGACAAAATTGTTGGTACCCCTCAGTTAAAGAAGGAAAAAACCACAATTCTCACTGAAATCACTTGAAACTCACAAAAGTAACAATAAATAAAAATTTATTGAAAATTAAATAATCAAAATCAGCCATCACTTTTGAATTGTTGATTAACATAATTATTTAAAAAAACAAACTAATGAAATAGGGCTGGACAAAAATGATGGTACCCATAACTTAATATTTTGTTGCACAACCTTTCGAGGCAATCACTGCAATTAAACGATTTCTGTATTTGTCAATGAGCGTTCTGCAGCTGTCAACAGGTATTTTGGCCCACTCCTCATGAGCAAACAGCTCCAGTTGTCTCAGGTTTGATGGGTGTCTTCTCCAAATGGCATGTTTCAGCTCCTTCCACATATGTTCAATGGGATTCAGATCTGGGCTCATAGAAGGCCACTTTAGAATAGTCCAACGCTTTTCTCTCAGCCATTCTTGGGTGTTTTTGGCTGTGTGTTTTGGATGGTTGTCCTGTTGGAAGACCCATGACCTGCGACTGAGACCAAGCTTTCTGACACTAGGCAGCACTTTTCTCTCCAGAATGCCTTGATAGTCTTCAGATTTCATCGTACCTTGCACACTTTCAAGACACCCTGTGCCAGATGCAGCAAAGCAGCCCCAAAACATTACTGAGCCTCCTCCATGTTTCACCGTAGGGACAGTGTTCTTTTCTTCGTATGCTTGGTTTTTGAGTCTATGAACATAGAGTTGATGTGCCTTACCAAAAAGCTCCAGTTTGGTCTCATCTGTCCAAAGGACATTCTCCCAGAAGCTTTGTGGCTTGTCAACATGCATTTTTGCAAATTCCAGTCTGGCTTTTTTATGAGTTTTTTTCAGCAGTGGTGTCCTCCTTGGTCGTCTCCCATGAAGTCCACTTTGGCTCAAACAACGACGAATGGTGCGATCTGACACTGATGTACCTTGGCCTTGGAGTTCACCTTTAATTTCTTTTGGAGGTTGCTCTGGGCTCTTTGGATACAATTCGAACGATCCGTCTCTTCAATTTGTCATCAATTTTTCTCTTGCGGCCACGTCCAGGGAGGTTGGCTACGGTCCCGTGGGTCTTGAACTTCTGAATAATATGAGCCACTGTTGTCACAGGAACTTCAAGCTGTTTAGAGATGGTCTTATAGCCTTTACCTTTAAGATGTTTGTCTATAATTTTTTTTCGGATGTCCTGGGACAATTCTCTCCTTCGCTTTCTGTTGTCCATGTTCAGTGTGGTACACACCTTTTCACCAAACAGCAGGGTGACTACTTGTCTCCCTTTAAATAGGCAGACTGACTGATTATGAGTTTGGAAACACCTGTGATGTCAATTAAATGACACACCTGAGTTAATCATGTCACTCTGGTCAAATAGTTTTCAATCTTTTATAGAGGTACCATCATTTTTGTCCAGGCCTGTTTCATTAGTTTGTTTTTTTAAATAATTATGTTAATCAACAATTCAAAAGTAATGGCTGTTTTTGATTATTTAATTTTCAATAAATTTTTATTTATTGTTACTTTTGTGAGTTTCAAGTGATTTCAGTGAGAATTGTGGGTTTTTCCTTCTTTAACTGAGGGGTACCAACAATTTTGTCCACGTGTGTAGTTCTCCCTTCCTCTCTCTCTCGCTCTCCTGTGCCACTCTCTGCAGTAGCTGCAGCGAATCACAATCAGTCTCTCCACTCTCATCAGCAGAACTCTGGGCAGCTGCAGCGCAGAACACTTGTTTCATCTCCCTGACAATAAAAGCCGGTTCCACACTACACACCCTGCCAGATAGTTGCTTCAGCATCTGCTGTCAGTGTTCGGCCAATTGTACATTCCTGCTTGTGATTTTTCTACCTTGTCTAACCCATGTTTTCCCTGTTGTGCAGTTTCTGCTGGTCATGCTGCCTGGAGCTGCTTTGTCCTGCCTTTTCGTGCCATTCCTGCCAACGGTCCGACACTCACCTCTGGAAGAGGTTATTGGTCCTACCTGCCTCAGCACTGTCTACACTACCCAACCTCCAATTCTCACTTTTTGCTCTAGTGCAGGGGTCGGCGAGCCGCATGCGGCTCTTTCCTCCCTCTGTTGCTGTTCCCTGTAGCTTTGGAAAATAAATAATCAGCAGGCTATTTAATTCAAATTTCTTTTATTTTAGCTTGTTAGTTTTCAAAATTTAATTCTAAATTTGAAGATTATGGTGATCTTGTAACATCAAAATAAAACATCTTAATTTTTTGTCTAGCAAAATATGTGTCCAAGCCGTCAATCTCCGACACTCGCCAGCCTGCGTGTATTCATTTGGAGTCCTGTTGATCTTCGGATTCCAGTGTTTGCGCTACATTCATTCAGCTGCAGCGAGCCACCATTCCTAAATCCTAGCCGTCGCTCCTTCAAATTTCTTTCTTTTTTTATTGTCGCAAATACACCACCGCCGCACGTCTCCGCCTTCACAGCAGAGTCCTGCATTGTGTCAGGTACTCCTGAGTACTAAGGTAAACTACGGATAATTGTCTTGCTCAGTATCTACTCTTTGATGTGTCAGGTTAATACGGCATTAGTCGCGAGAGCACGGATCAATTTCACGTCCAGCATCCAGGCAGCAGGTCAGAGAGTCAGAGGAGTGTCGTCTTGGAAAATAGAGCAGCGGCTTACCAGAGAAAAGTTATTGGCTTAAGATAACTCATAATAGACTTTACAAGTTAAATAGACATTCGCAAAATATTGATTTCCAGCTAACATTACGTAACATATGAGGTCCAGGAGTAAAAATGACATTAACCAAGTAAGATGAATATTAGTGGTAGGACACAATTAAAAAAATGAATCTGTCTAATTAGAGGCTTTGTAATTAATTAATCACCACTGATGGCATCAGAAAGCAATATCTGACATAATCAGAAAAGTTTTTCAGTTTAAATAATTTTTGGTTGATGACTGAATTGGTGAACAGACATATACGTTAACTTAAAAAACAAGTGTGTTTATTTATATTTATCTGCTTTTTTCATCTGTCTACTACATTTACAGATTACTGCAAACTCAAAGTTCATTAATAGCGATTATATTCAATATTTTAAAGATTTTTGTAAACTCAAGCACTTTCACCATCTCGAAAAGAGGTCTATTATGGGATGGATACACTGGCTTGAAGTGCTGCGGTGATCAGAAAACTATTTGTTGGACAATTTGCAAATAACCACGCTTTTATCCAAGCTGCCATCAGGAAGTTTTTAAAAGAAACTTTCTGTCCAACACACTCAGTGTTCTCGTCTTCAATCACTGTTCACCAAACTTCCTTGTGCGCTGACAGTGCATCCTGTGAATCTTCTTCACGGCTGGAAAACAGACTTTAGGTTCATTAGCGCTACCAACCTGGCTGGAGTGTTCATCAGTGTTATCGGTGTGCCAGAAATTTGGGAACTGAGAAAGGTGCGATTAAATACATAATTTTTTTTAATGCATTATTTTTTCTATTAATTAATTAGTCAAAATTAACAAGGGCATAGAGGTAAAAAGCGATATATGCAGTGCTGTCCTCATTTTAAATGTCAAAAGGATTTTGCGGCTCCTGGTGTTTTCTTTTCTGTGGGAAACAGGTCGAAATGGCTCTTTGAGTGTTAAAGGTTGCCAACCCCTGCTCGAGTGGATCGGCTCCCACCTAGCCATTCCCCCTGCCCAGCTCTTTAGTAAGTTTTAATTAGTTTATTCTTCTTATCCTCACCTTAGTTTAAATCCGGTTTATTTAGAAGACTTAGTGTTTAGTTAGAATTCCCTTGTTTAATTCATTGATTTGGTTATTCTGTTGATACAATCCTTTGTTGAACCTTCACTGGTCTCTGCTGTGTCTGTGTATTCTCTGCTTGGGTTCAAACTCAGCACCGTGTCAAACTGCTGTGTTGCATGTGACACAGAGTGAGTTGAATCTGTGCAGGGCACAAAGACATAGGAAGATTATCAAGGCTTTCTAGGCAAATGTAGAGCTTAGTCTATGTCTCCATTTTTTTGTGTCTTATTTATAATCACATGTTGCAAGAAAAATTGAAAGCAGCATGTTGGTTCTGGTAAATTTTAATGGTGGATGCTAAGTACATTTGTTACTTTCAGCTTATGTCAGGGAAAACTTGTGTTTTCCTAAGTGAAAGATTACCAATAATTTTGGCCACATCGGTATACAATCTTTCTGTTTAATAGTGGCAGTTAGTTAATATAATACATTTAAAAAAAATGTATGTGAGTTAAGTGACAGAATTTGGGGATTTGTTCTGTGGCAATCTCTTCTGGTAGCATAAAAGTCTAGAAACATTACAGGATCTTTACACATTACTTAGGCTGAAAAAAAATCTTAGACTACTCACAATAAGTTAGGGATATTGTGAGGTCCTCAGTGGATTTCATACATAAGATATTTGCTTCACTTAAGGGATTTTTGGGGATAGGAAGGCTATTGGGTGCTAGACACATCTCACTTTGTTTTCCACGTAATGGTCTCTCTGTGTACAGTGTCCCTTACTTACTGGGGTCAATACCAAAAAAGACAGCCCTTTTCAACATTCTAGGGGTATAAAAAGCTGGTATTGTCACTAAGTCATTCCCAGTTCATCATTCAAGCAGCCATGAACACACAACGTCACTTAACGGACGAGCAGCACCACCTGGCCATAACGCACCTTCAGGTCAGTAGCAGGCAGTCAGATGTTGCTCGTGAACTCGGTGTGTCTCAAAGCAGACTTGCAGCAAGACACAGAACCACTGGCAGTGTCGGTGACAGAGCCAGGAGTGGAGCCCCATGAGTGATGGACCGCAATAATGACCAGTACCTAAGGACCTATGCACTCAGACACCATTATGCAACTGCCACACAGCTGCAGGCCTGTTTACGAGAAGTGAGGGGTACTAGGGTTTCCAGACAAACCATTTGCAACTGACTCCACCGCTTTGGCGTGAATGCCAGACAACCGTTGCAGGCGACTCCACTGACACCAAGACACCGCCGTGACCATTTGCAGTGGTCACAAGACCATGTGACCTGGACAATGCAGCAGTGGTCTACCGTCCTATTCGCTGATTAGTGTCCGGTCACCTTGCATAGAAATGGGGGTCATCAGCATTGCTTGAGAAGGGAAGGTGAGCGATACGCCGAGATCAACATGGTCCCATCATAGAACCCATCATCAACACACTTCACTTCACTGAAGAAGGCTCAACAAAGACTCTTCTTCCTTAGGAAACTGAAACGTGCTGGTCTCTCCCCTCAGCTCCTGGCAAACTTCTACAGGGCCACAATAGAATGCATCCTCTGTCTTGATGTAACATTGTGGTATGGGGGCTGCACAGCTCAGGAGAGAACTTATCGCGGGTGGTGAAAACAGCACAGGGGATTGTGGGAAGTCCTCTTCCAGACCTGGACTCGGTATGCATGGGCCGGGTCCAGAGGAAGGCCCGACGTATCGCTGCCAACCCTACCCACCCGGGAAATGGACTGTTCATTCCGCTTCCCTTGGGGAAATGGTAAAGGAGCATAAAAACTCTGACCTCCAGACTGATAAACAGTTTCTACCCCAGAGCTGTCCAGTCCATTTCCCCCCTACACACACAACAGACTCACTATGTGCAATAAAGAACTGAATCTTGCACTGGACTGCACTTTACACTGATCCTACTGCTCATGTGCACTAACTCTATTTATATATTGATATCTTTTAAGTATTTTCTTTAAAATGTATTTGTATATAGTGTGCTTTTTTCTCCTTTTTTATCTATGGCTGGGAGTCACCAATCATAATTTCGCTGTATGAAAACACAATGACAATAAAGATTCTTGATGTTTGATTCTTGATCCCCCAATTCCGCCAGCACACCCCCAACTTTCTGTTCATGGATGATAATGCTCTACCACATGGTGCCAGAATTGTCACAGCTCGACTTCAGGAAGTCGGAGTGTCTCATATGATATGGCCAGCAATGCCCCCTGACCTGAACTCCATAGAGCATGTCTGGCACCAGCTTAAGCAGCCACTGGACGCTCTTACCCCACCCCCACATGACCTGGCAGAACTGCACGTAGCACTTGTGGAGGAGTGGAACGCATTGCCTCAGAACAACATCATGAGGCTAGTTAGAAGCATGAGACGTCACTATCAAGCTGTCACTGCGGCAAATGGTGGAAACACCAACTACTGACTTTGTCAATTTTGGTTATTTGGGGCTATCTTTGTTATTGTCTAAATTGTTGGGGTAATAAATATTGCACTCATGAAAATGGTGCTTCTTCTCATTCATTATTAGTAATATCAAAAGGAATTGTTACTTATTTCATTAAAATTCTGAACAAATAGGAAAAGAACTCATGTAAATAATATCTTTAACTTATTGTGAGTAGTGTAAGTTAAAAGTATTCATGTCTTTGCTACAAATATGTTCCTGTCCCTTTGGTTCTAACATGTTGTACAGTGTGTGTACATACACACCTCTGAGTTCGATGTGAATGGCACCAGGGCTTCCCAGGTTTTCCAGAAACACTCCATGAGTGGAGGATGTCTTAAAATAGAAGGAGATGTCAGTGCCTGTTTCTCCTCTGTAGGAAGGGAAATGGAGGAAGGAGGCAGGGCTGGTGAACGAGGCTGCGTTCCAGTAGTTACCTTTCAAAACGACAGCAGGACATGCATTAAAATGCAAATGTTTATCTTACAATAAATATTTAATGTTCTCTGGTAAAACACTGTGTGTGCGTTTGTGTGAGGAAAAAGCTAGAAAAACACTCACGATCACCCTGGCATTTGAGTGGTCCTATTGTAAGCTTGGCTTCAGATCCAGCTCTGCTTGTATCACCAATCACAACCTGATTGACTGGCAAATGGTCTTTGTAGACCAATAGGCCTGCATCCTCTCTCCTGAACATTCAACACACATACACACAGACATCGACAAACAAGACACATTTTAGGGGCCAGTATCATGGTTGCTTTATACAATATCTAATCATCCAGTGCCAGGACTCAAGGCTTTCCAGCAGAACATTATATTAGAATTAGAACAAGTGGATTGATGTTATTCACTTCACCTATCAGTGGTCATAATGTTGTGGCTGATTGGTATTTTGGAAGCAAGGGACGTACAATAGAAAGAAACAACAGAAAACACAAATTTCCTGGTTGTATATCCCGAGCATACACCTGTCATGTAGTAATAGTGTGATTATCTAAAAGGAAAATTTGATCTGCTGGCTGCCACAGCTGTTTTGGTGAACACAAGGATGACATTTTTGAGTGTGAATATAAGAATGCTGTATCCTTAACTTGTCAAAAATGAGAAGCTGCTCAGCTGAGCTGCTAAAGCAAGATGCACTAACCAGGTACGCAGGTCAGCGTCACAGTTACAGTAGTGTTTGGGGTCAGTACAGTTGTGTTCAATACCACAGGAACACTTCTGTATCCCTGGTCCTGAACCCCCCCAGTAGAAATGCCTCTCATTGGCTCTTCCTACCCACCAGGTAAATGGGTTGCCATCTGAACATCAAAGAAACAAGTTAGAGTCAGTTTTTTTTTTCATTTCAGTTAGATCAAATAATAAGTCTTATTTTGAAAATGTCCTGCTGAGTTAATGACTTGTAACGTGATTCTGTGTTAATGATAAGCACTCTGACATAGAGTACATCTGTATCACATCAAAACCAAATTATTGTTTATTGAGTGATGGATACTTCACCTGGACTGCTGAGAAGACGAGACATTCGGCACGCATAGGCTACATACTGTTCACAGCTCACTGCACTGCTGGTAATTGACAACACCTGGTCACAAAAGGGACAAAGAAGGAACTTCGTGTATGTTTTATTTACTAAATACCAAATCATTATATTTTAATGAGAAACTTCTAACAACACATCATTCCATGTCACTTATATTAAGAGGTTTTCTCCGTAGTACACAGTACCTCTCTACTTTTCTGTTGATTAGTTCCTTGTTGGAGTGGTCTTGAATATGTACAGCATGGTATGGTTTGGTACCTACTGATATGATAATTATTATAATATTATTGTAATGATTTCTGAGAGTTTAATTAATCTGTTTAGGTTCCCATAATTATAAATTAGTCCCAAACAAATTAAACAATAAATATAGTTTGACATCTATAGGGAAAAAGGAAAACAGAAAGCGACAGGAAATAATTTCCAAATGAAAATAGTGATTGTGTTTAAAAAGAAAGTAAGAGCAACAGGATGTGTAACACAAATTTAATTTCATTGCTGGAAATGTTTGGGCTGTAAAAAACAGACATCATACTGAATTCACACTGTGTCTGTAGCACATAGGTCAAGTTTTGTCCATGCTGGCCATTATTTGTATAGTGGCTTGTATTTTTTGGTAGTCCCAAATGTATTATTACAAAAAAATGTTCTAATGTAGAATTGGCAGTTGGCTATTTTTTTTTACAGAATGTCCATTCATTCTTTTCCATTGAAATTTCTACTTTAATTTAATTCAGCTTGTGGCTGTAGGCTACTTAAAATCATGATCAATGTATTACCTACAAACAAACAACAAGAAAATGCAATGAAAAAAATTAGAAAGTATAAAAAAGAAGTGTGTGGCATGATGTACCTGTTCATCAGTCACATTATAAGTAATCTGCAGCACTGCTTTCCCTTCCTGGTCTGCCTTGGAGATTGCTGTCTGAGGAGACAGGTTGTTTCTCAGTGTGGTCCAAACCGTTTCCTCTAAAGGACCAGAAAACAATGTCAATGTTCTCTCACATCTTCTGGAGCAAAAATTTACCACATGCATGACTTGAATCCCACATACAGAGAAACATATTATCATTGGTGTACATTTCCATACCACAGTACCACCTGCTGTAACAGTAGTAAATGCTGTATAAAAAGGTATCTTACATTTACATCTTAAGCCACCTGAGAAAATTAAATGGCCCACCCAACACAACTCTCATTGTGACATCTCACCTGCCATTTCACAATTGACTCTGAAGGGGGCAATAGAGCCACTACCATCTGGGTCAATCCAGTAGCTTCCTGAACTCTTCCCCTGGTGCTTATACTCCACACAGGATTGCTGATACAGTGCTACAGAGGAGAGCCGACACACAGTTAAGCCAACACAAAGCAGTGTGTGAGTGTGTGTGCATTACCCACGTTGTGGAGAAACAGGTTTACACATTCACACTATGGGCAATCAACTTTTTATTAGGTAAAATGATAAAATTTCAGGGAGAATGCTTAGAGGAAGGTGAGGTTAAAATTCACTCAAACTTAGGTATTGGTTAGTCTACACAAAACCAATGAATTTATGAATGCACTCACAGGTATGGCATGTAGCTCCAGTGTAGCCCGTACCGCTGCAGTTGCAGTTGAATGTGTCCCATGTTTGAGAGCAACGACCACCATGCTCACAGTGGTTAGGAACACACCTGACATGACACAAAAATGCACAGCAAACTGTCAACAGTGAGAACACAGTCATTTCGAACCCACAGTATTTGCTGTGAACTAACCACCAACTGTGCTTAGAATTACGTTTTCTAAACTGTATACCTGTCTATAATGGCACACATATCCAGGCTGACATTTTCAAAGGTTCCAATGAGCCCCTGCTCCACAGCCCTAAGGTCAGCCAAATGATCATCGATGTGGATCATCTGCATGCAGCCCTGGAAGGACCGCTGAAGTGATCGTGCATTAGTGTGTAGAAAATAACCTGGAGACAAATGGAAGAGGTCAAAGGTCAATATTACAACCATTTAAAGAACAGAAATGGAATAAAACCAATGATAATTGGACAATTTATCTGTACCGAGTCTTTCTTATACTTTCTGACACCCTTTCAACAGTAGCCATAATTCTAGATCACTTACGTCATAAGGCTAAGCCCCCTGTTCCTGAAAAAAATAGACACCAATAGACAATAAATGCAAAAAATGATGATGATTTGCATGTAAGTAAATAATCACTAGACTATATTTTCTCTCAGTTATATTTCCCACCATGTAGGTCTACAGTTTCAGTCTCCTTACAAATAGAATTATAACACGAACTAATGAAATAATACAATGAAAGCAATTTGGGTACTTTGTTGGGAAACGATGGGTTCAGACAATACTGTAAATATGAAGATTTAGTATAGTCAAAAGCTGACCTCAGGCTATTAGAATAACGTATTCACTATTTTTGTTGAACTATAATGTTGGAACATCTGAGATTAAGGTACCAATCTGTTTCATTTAGGCTACCTTGTTCTGATCACAGATGTATTAAAAATGACTCCCAAGACACAAACATGTTTTGCACACACTGTTGCTCAATGAAATCTAGCTGGTACAACCATGTCCGACCAGTAGCGTGAACGCGGAAATGCCCGGCAGCAGCCGACCAGGCGAGTTTCGTGTTGCGGTGACGGACTGGCTTGGCTCCATGCCAGTGGAAACGCAAACTGGTTTTTAGAATGAACCAACTAAGCTCTGAACTAGCACTAGCTACTGGAGCCAGCGGGTGGAAACACGGTATATGGGTGCGATCGATTCTTCGCCAATTGCCGACCACTGTTCTATGATCAGGGTGAAACTCCTGGAAAGGTGCTTGCATGGTGAATGAAATAACAGCAGGCTGATCTTTTAGGAAATTCTTCAAATACATTCTTACTTCAAAGGCAACCCATGACAAATTAGATGTTATTTATTACACAATTTCACCAGCCACACCCACATAAGATAAATGCCAGACTTGTTGAATCTAAACGTCACTTGCACTCAGGCCCATAATATTTGGACATTGACACAATTTTCAACATTTTTGCTCTACACCATCGCAATGATTTTGAAATGAAACAATCAAGATATGCTTCAAGTTTAGACTTTCAGCTTAATTCGAGGGTATTTACATCCAAATCAGGTAAACGGTGTAGGAGTTACAACACATTTTATATGTGGAAAAAATGTGTTAACGTTGAAATATTTACGGTCCTGATGGTGAATAAAACCTGTTTGGGCCTTGCTCTAAAGAGATTCAAGAACTGATGCAAAACAAAATCATTGACATTTATCAGTGAGGAAAATGTTACAAAGCCATTGTTAAGGCTATGGGACTCCAGCTAAACACAGTGCGAGCCATGATCCACAAATGGAGAAAATATGGAAGTGGTGAACCTTCCAAAAATACCAAAATTTCTCCAAGAGCTCATCGATATCTCATCTATGAGGTCACAAAAGAACCCAGATGAACATCAAAAGAGCTGCAGGCCTCACTTGCTTCAGTTAAAATCAGTGTGCATGATTCCACAATGAAAAAAAAAACTAGGCAAAAATGGTGCCCATGGGAGAGTTGCAAGGTGCAAATAAAACCAAAAAGAACATAAAGGCTGGTATTTGCAAAAAAAGACTGCAACATTAAGTGTAAAAAATTTGAAACAATAGAAGAAAGCGGCAAATGCTTTTATACAGCACTTGATGCCTTACAGTGTCCTTCAACTATGTCGTGAAGAGTTGTAGCAACAACCTGATGTGATATTATCCTTTCCGAATCTCACACACAAGAGGCTGAAATGGTAGTATCAATGCACGCAGAAAAGGCTTTTGACTGGGTGGAGTGGGGATATTTATTCTCGGTTATCAACAGATTTGGCTTTGGCCCAAAAATATACAGTGGGTACGGAAAGTATTCAGACCCCTTGAAATTTTTCACTCTCTGTGTCATTGCAACCATTTGCCAAAATCAAAAAAAGTTCATTTTATTTCTCATTAATGTACACTCACCACCCCATCTTGACAGGAAAAACTGAAATGTAGAAATTTTTGCAAATTTATTAAAAAAGAAAAACTGAAATATCACATGGTCATAAGTACCCTGCAATTAGAAACACTTGGGAATCAGAGCTTAATGTTACTTTCTCAGCTGACTGTTGGCAGAGGGCCATGGAAAGAGTCAACACTACCTCTCCTTGTGCTAGTTTGACACCGATACAGTTTCAGGTTTTACACAGGACACAGTTTTCCAAAGTTAGGCTTCACAAACTATTTAACACTGGTGATATGTGTGACAGATGCTCCCTCTCATCTGCTAATCATGTGCACATGTTTTTCTTCTGTCCAAGCTGGGTCCATTCTGGTCCTCTTTTTATGACACACTATCTAGAGCTCTCAATTGGCCCATGGTTCCCAGCCCTTTTATCTCAGTTTTTGGGGTACCTGAAGACTTTGCTTGCTTTTCTGTCAGGGAGAGAAATGTTATTGCTTTTTCCTCCCTTGTGTCACGCTGACAAATCTTACTTCACTGGAAAGATCAAAAACCTCCATTTTCTAATCTTGGTTGAAAGATCTAATGTCCTTCATTCATTTAGAGGAAATTAAGTTTAGTATTAAAGGTTGTTCAGATCATTTCCATAAGACCTGGGGCCCTTTTCTGTCCTTACTCAATACTATGTCACTTTTGGTAGACTAACATATATTTGACAGCTTCAAAGAGCAGGATGCTAATAGGCTATACAGATCAACTTGGAACACACTGTAATTCTTTTTGATACCTCGGTTTACATCCTATAATACAATTTATTTATTATAACTTATTATATTTGCACTGGTTTTACTTTATTTTTGTTTACTTATTTGTCTAATATATTTTGTTATCCTTTTTTAGGTTTTGCTTCTATTGTCAATGCTGGTGTTTCTTGTTATCTACAATTCTATAATTTTCTTCATCTATATGTATGTATGGGGGGGCATTGTTTGAGATGGCGTTTTTTTTTGGTGGGGGGATGGGGGACGCGACATAATTGGGTTGTATGTCCCCTGAAGAGAACGTAAGTAAATGGTGAAAACCCACTAAAAAAATACATGGGGAAATAAACCAAAAATAACAACCTGATGTGATAACTATAGGTCACTTGCGGAATCCCGGTTCTCAGAGTAGCATGAGTGAGATGTCTCGCTATGGGATATGCCCCTGCGTATGCCTCAGAAGCATTTATCTCATTACGTCAATCCTGATTGGCTGGTGATTGTGACGCCTGCATCAGGTGGAGCCACCTATCCTTAAGTAGCCTGCGCTACCACGCAGCATCACTCAAAATAAGTACCTCTTTTTGCTTCGCCCATCAAGAAGGGCTGTTTGGTGAGACATCTCACTCATGCTACTCTGAGAACTGGGGTTACGCAAGTAACCTATAGTTCTCATTCCTAGCATTCGTTTCGATGTCTCACTATGGGATATGTAAACTCCTGTATTGCCAGCCATGCTTATCTCAAGTCAACCACCACCACTCAGGGAACGGCTCTCTGCTCTAAATGGGTCCAGTACTCATCACTGCATGAGCCAGGCTCAGAGCAGAGACGTCCAGCTTATAAAAGCGGCTGAAGGTGAGAGGTGAAGACCGGCTTGCTGCTGCACAAATTTCCTGTGCAGGAAAGCTCCTCTGACACCATTCCTCAAACACCCTACACTTACAGTCATAAAGAGACCTAGTGGACAATGCCCTAGTGCTCTGAACAGTGTTAATCACACTCTATGGGAGCCCTGTAGTATTCAAATTACACCACTCACGGACCAGGCCCGTTGGGCCAGGCGCTCCGGGTGTGGGTGAAATACTGCTCCCCCTGCCTGGGACAGCAAATTCCTGCACAGGGGAATCTGGCATGGCTGTCCCGACAGGAGCTGATATATCTCTGCTAGCCAGTGCATGGCTGGTCAGTGCGGAGCTATCAGAATTAGAGTGTGGCGATGCTCTCTGACTCTGTCTAGATTCGGAGGTATCAGAGCTAATGGGGGAAAGGCGTACAGGAGAACCGGCGGCCAGACGTTTGCAAGCGTGTCCATGCCGAGTGGTGCACCTGCATTGCTTATTGAGAAAAACAGCGGACACTGTGCATTTGCTCTCCATGCAAACAGATCCACCGCGGCTTAGCCAAAGTGGGCCCACACCTGCTCTACGATGACTGGATGTAGTGCCCATTCCCCGTAGAGCGACGCACCTCTGGACAGCAGGTCCGCCCCCCAGCTGAGAGCCCCTGTGACGTGAGTGGCTCTCAAAGACAGGAGACGCTTGCTGTACCACAGAACCAGTCTACGTGCCAGCATGTGTAATTGCCGGGAGTGCAGACCCCACTGACGGTGGATATATGCCACCGTCGTCGTATTGTCCATTCTCACTAGGACATGATGTCCACTGAGAAACGGGAGAAAGCGTTTCAGTGTGAGAAACACCACTAAGAGCTCCAAATAGTTTATGTGAGAGCGCTGGAGATCCTTGCTCCAGATGCCCCTCACACATCGGCCCTCACATATACCGCCCCAGCTGGACATGCTCGCGTCTGTAGTGATCACTTTCTGGGACAGAATGGGCCCCATAGGCACCCCCTTCACCAGGAAAGCCGGGTGGTGCCAGTGGCGTAGCACCATTACGCATGGCACACTGACCGTCACCCTCTGTGCACCATGACACACAGGGTCCAGCCTGAGGGAGGACACCCATCGCTGGAAATCCCTCATGTACAGGCGACCGAGTCGGACTACCAAGATGGCTGAGGCCATCAGTCCCAGTAGTCGGAGGCATAATCTGAAAGGGACCTGACTGTGCAGGGTGAAGCGCAAGAGGCAGGCTCTGAAAGCTTTCACTCTCACTGCTGACAGACGAGCTGTGAAGGACACTGAGTCTAGTGATAATCCCAGGAAGATTATTTTCTGTACTGGAGATAACACACTCTTTTCTGAGTTTATCATGAAACGCAAGTCAACCAGGTATTTTATGAGGGTGTGTGTTTGCACTATGGCTTCCTCTCTGGACCATGCCAGGAGGAGCCAATCGTCCAAATATGTGGCCAGACTGACGCCCCGCTACGACAGCGGTTGCAATGGCTGCCTCGGTACAGTGGTACACTCTCGGGCTTAGTGATAGACCGAAAGGGAGCACTCTGTACTCATAACAGACACACAGAAAAGCGAACCTCAGATATTTCCTGCGCAGAGGATAAGTCGGGACATGGAAATATGCGTCCTTCAGGTCGACTGATGTGAACAGTAGCTCTGATGTAACATACGAAGTAGGGATGCATGACCTTGTATGTTCTGAGGTATTTCTTCAAGGCCCGGAGATCCAGGATTGGGCGAATCCTGATCCCTCTTCGTTTGGGTACCAGAAAATACCTGGAGTAAAAGCCACTCTGACATTGTTAGGGAGGTACTACGCATATTGTGCTCTTTGACAACAGCGAATGAATTTCCTTCTGAAGAACACGAGCTGACTCTCCGTGCACCTGAGAATGCACTATACAGTGGGGATCGAAAGTTTGGGCACCCCAGGTAAAAATTTGTATTAATGTGCATAAAGAACTTAAGAAAAGATGGAAAAATCTCCAAAAGGCATCAAATTACAGATGAGACATTCTTATATGAAAAAAAAGTTAGATTTTATTTCCATCATTTACGCTTTCAAAAAGCAGAAAACAAAATAATGGCGTCTGCAAAAGGTTTTGACTGATTCTGATTTTACCTTTATATTTCACCTTAAAACCTGTTGATCTTGCTTTGCTTGGTGTCTTTTTTTCAGCACAACCTCACCTGTTTGATTCTATAATTATTTATACATTTTGATATAATGTAGGAACACACTTGACCTAAAATTACAGAAAAAATACAAACTCTAAGCAGGAAAAAGTTAGATTTTTTTTTACTGTGGACACCATTAACGTGTATCGAACCCTTTTCAGAACTTAGAATGAAAATATAAATTGTTTATGTCATAAAATGATGTGCAAATTTAGCAGTAAACACAGTTATACACCATTATTTGCACTAAAATGCAGGAAATTTTTAGGCGCTTTTGCACAACTATTTACAAAATCATCATGAGTCACAATAAAATTTTAGATAAATGAATTTGTGCCACTCCAAAAAAACTTCTGTCCACCACAGTCTCTACAAGTCTCTACATACTAGAGAAACGAGGGGGAACAGCGGCAAACTGAAGCCTGTAACCGCGTGAAATCATTCTCAGAACCCAGGCTGAGCGTGTAATGCCCATCTCTCTCTCATCATCAGTCATGGTATGCTAATTAACCAAAACGGTGTTAGCTGGTGTGCTAATTAACCGAAATGGTGTTAGCTGGAGGGTCGCAATTTGGCAGCTAGCGTTCGGCGACGGAGCAATAGCCAAGTTAGCTCCAATCTATGAACAGTTAAGCTAAGCTAACTTGTGCTTAGAAAGTTGAGATATGCTACACAAAGCGATAAGAGGTGTTTGAGTGATGCTGCGTGATAGCACAGGCTACTTAAGGGTGGGTGACTCCACCTGACGCAGGTGTCGCAATCACCAGCCAATCAGGATTGGCGTAATGAGATAAACGCTTCTGAGGCATAGGCAGGGGGCATATCCCATAGTGAAACATCAAAACGAATGCTAGGAATGAGAACACATAAATACAGACACTGTCGCCACATCAAGAAACATGTAAGTTATTTTAATTTGCTGATATTCCTTTTGAGTAATCACCTCCAAAATAGTAAGTTCCTCCAGTCTGGATCTGGATGGGGATAGCTGTCCTGACTGTGGATGCCTCGTCTCCATCAACTGTCAACATAGCATAGTTTTCCAATGCATTGAGATGGACGCTATGCCACTGGCCATCATTCAGACCTGAACCTGAAGGGCAAAACACATTTCAGTAAATACAATTTTAATAGGATAAAATTGGCAACAATAATAAAAACTGGAAGACAAAACAAAAAAGCTAAAAGCTAAAAATGGGTAAATAATTGAATTGAAGGCTCATGAACTTTCATTGAAAAAAGTGCTGAGGTCACCTGATGAGACATCAATACGTGTGTTTTTCTTCTGTGTCACATTCATGTAGACAGTGACCTTGCCCTCTGTCAGTCCCACCTCCACCCAGCCATCAGCCAGTGCTGTGAACATCAGCAGTCCATTGGGATTCCAAGTCCTAAAAGACAAACTGACTGATAGAGTGTCGCTGTCACTCTGACCCAGCAACCGCAGGAAGGACGTGGAGTTAAAGAAGACGGGGAAGGAGTTGGACTCAGCACAGAAGAATGTCAGGTTACGCTACAGTGGAAGAAAGAGAAAGATTTTTATTAAAAACAGAAATACATTAGTAGATTCTGTTCTAAGTACAGTCCAGCCATGATGTACTGTCCTTGACCAAAGTATTATGGTTCCTGATGACTGTGGGGACAAAAGATCTCCTGTACCGTTTGAGCGGTACAGGAGATCACAGTGCAGCACAGTGAGATGAGTTGCTCCTCTTTCCAGCCAGGATGTTGTGAAGAGGGTTGCTGGCATTGTTAAGGATGTGTGTCTTCCAACCACAGTTCTCAGTGAGCCCAAGCTCCTGTCAAAGACAGAGCCAACCTTCTTGTTTTGTTCAGCTGCCGAGTATTCCTCTCAGTCGTGCAGCCAAACCAACAAAAAACAGCATAGAAAAGAACGCTGGCCATCACCGACGAGTAGAATGCAGGCAGCATTTCACTGCCTACAAGGATCTGAATCTCCTGAGGAAGAGCACCTGTGTTTGCATGCCACTTCGGTTTGTTGTCAAGGTGCAAATCTAGGTATTTATAGGTTTGCACCACTTCAATGCCCTCCGCTCCACTGGACAGGCTGAAGCAGTGGCTCGCTAAAACCTTCTCCGTGATCTGGAAATGTTCAGCAGAAGGTACTTCTTAGCAGTCACCGATGGCCTTTGTCAGGTTACTGTACTCATGTTTCTGCCCATTCTTGATACATGCCACAATAGCTGTATCATCAGAGTACTTGTGAATATGGCAGGACGGGGGGGTCTGCGACATCATATTTCGCCGATTTACAGTCAGGTCCTTTCAAAATTCCCCAAAAGAACTACTCATCAGACTCATGCTAATGACCACCATTAGCACACAAGGGCTCAGTGACATCTGTGCATTTCAACGACCCCCACCGATACTCACAACGACCATCGTTGAGTAGTCAGATGAGTCTTGGTATTGGTCGTTGGAATAATAATAGTCCTGAACACACCTCACGGAGGTTTAAAAAGCTGAGGCAACACCAACCACCACCAGAACTGAAGAAGCCTCTTGGATGAGAGGGGAAACGTCTTCAAGCAACTTTCTTAAAGTCTTGATTGATTTAAACAACTTTGGATAACCATGACCTGGATAAATGAGAACCTACACAGACATCGTGGAGGAGGAGGTGATGAGAGAAAGGAGTGAGATAGAGATAGAGTGAAGGATGTGATGGGAGGGAAGGGGTGAAGTGGTGCTTGGGAGGTGATGTGGAAAGGAAGTGAGGCAGCATGGAGGAGGTGCTGGAAGAGTAGCTGCAGTGAAGGAGGTGGGGAAGGGAGTACGTCAGGCAGGGCAGAGACTGGCCTCTGTGCCAAACCACTTGAATAACTGGTTGAACTGTTCGGCTGTGTCCACATCCCATGCTGCTGCCTGACTGTTGTTCTTCTTGTAGCCTGTGATGGTCTTCATTTCCTTCCACATAGCTACGGTATTGTTATCCTCCAGCTTCCTCTCCAGCTTGGTCTCCTAGCCTGCTTTAGATTCCCCTTTAGCTCACTCATGTTGTGTCCTCTTTCTGACTGAGGATTGGGTTGACACTGCTGGTGATCAAGAGTGAAAGCAGCATACTGTCCTTACACGAATTGCAGTGTCCCGGCAGAAACTTACCGGGCTTTGCAAAAGTTCTGTTACACTCGGTTTCATGATCTTTAGAGACGTTTACATGTCGGAGTGAAAAATTCCATTGAATAAACTGAAAGTTCTACCTTATAGGCAGGTGTCCTTAATACAAATGTTTTTCTCCGGTGAAGTTGTATCAAGATGGAAGTTAAAAGAGTTGAGATATCTGCTCTCCTTTGTGCTGAACATCAGCCGGATGACCGTCCACAGAGTTGTGGAGAGGCTAAAGAATGGTGAAGATCTTTCAGGTCTTCACCATTCTTGAAAGATGACTGAAAGATCTTCACCATTCTTCAGCCTCTCCGCGACTCTGTGGACGGTCATCCAGCTGATGTTCAGCTGCTTAGCTCTGTCAGACTTGTTGTGGCCAGCATGAAGGAGAGCAGATATCTCAACTCTTTTGACTTCCATCTTGATACAACTTCACCGGAGAAAAAAATTGTATTAAGGACACCTGCCTATAAGGTAGAACTTTCAGTTTATTTAATGGAATTTTTCACTCCGACATGTAAACGTCTCTAAAGATCATGAAACTGTGTAACAGAACTTTTGCAAAGCCCGGTATGTAACCGATGTTTCAGTCAACCACTGTCTCCATGTCACTGTCAGTACTGTTTCCAATTTCATCTGAAATTTCATACACTCCAATCTGTGCACTCAAAGCAGTCCTTTAGAGACTCTCCGGCCTCTATGGTTGCCCTCCTGAATGAGGAGGATGCCTCAGAACATAGGATTTCTAATGTGGCGGAAGAAAGACCAGACTGACATCAAACGATGAATATGAGACAAGAGATCAACATTTCAGCTTTTATTTTCAGACTGATTGGAAGAGCCTTCATCATGCAGCATGATAATGTCCCAAAATACACCACCAAAGCAACAAATGAGTTCATCAGGGGCAAGAAGTTAAAGGTTTTAGACTGCCCAAGTCAACCTCCAGAAGTAAACCCTATAGAGCATGCATTTTACCTGTTAAAGGAAGACTAAAGGGAGGAACCCCCCAAAAGAAACAACAACTGAAAGAAGAAAGAAGAATGAAAGCCTGGAAAATCATCACAAAAGAATTCAAAAGTTTGGTGATGCCAGTGGGTCACAGGCTTGATGCAGTTATTGCAGGCAAAGAATGTGCAACTAAATATTAAGTGTTATTCACTTTAATCTATTTTAAATCTATCTGTTCCAATGCTTCTGTACACCTAAAAAATTGGTATTCTGTTACAAATAATGCCATCTTCTAAATTGTGTATCAGATCCAGATGTAAATACCTGAAAAAAATAGCTGAAATGTTGATCTCGTCTCATATTCATCTTTTGATGTCAATATAAATGTGTTCAGTCTACAGTATGTATGCATATAAATTTAGAAAAAAAAGTTAGTGTAAAAGATCATCTTTTTGTATACTAAGTAAAGCTTTGACATTGTTTTGAGAAGTCAAGACAGTTAAAATTCAGATTGGCATTTAAGCAGTTGGAAGATTCAGTGGTCAGATGAGTCCAGTTTCCAGCTTTAGCTTCCTCCTGCTAATGTGAGGGTACGCAGAAGGCCAGGCAAACCATGATCTCCAGCATGTACAGTACCTACTGTCAAGCATGGCGGAGGCAGTAAAAAAAAAATAGAATATATCCCCTTTGTGCCCCACAAACTGTGTCCTTTTCCACAGTGTAAGCCCAACTATGACACCAACTCCTATACTACAAGTGAGACACTCTTCATAATAGCTTTAATACTTTTGTTTTGATGACTGCTGTGTACACTCTTGGCCTTCTCTCAATGAGCTTCATGCGGTAGTCACCTGAAATGGGTTTCACTTCACATGTGTGCCTTGTCAAGGTTACTTTATGGAATTTTGCGCCTTCTTAATGTGATTGGGACCATCAGTTGTGTTGTGCAGACGTCTGGTTGGTACACAGTTGACAGTCCTATTTAACAACTGTTAGAATGGCCAGGACTCGATTGAAAAAGAGGTTCTTAATCTCAACGGGATCTTTCCTGGTTAAATAAAGGTTAAATAAAAAATAATCCATATTATGGCAAGAACCAATCGGCTAAGTAAAGAGAAATGACAGTCCATCATTACTTTAAGAACTGAAGGTCAGTTAGTCCGAAAAATTGCAAAAACTTTGGACATATCCCCAAGTGCAGTTGCAAAAACCATCAAGCACTATGACGAAAGTGGCTCAACGAGGACTGCCGTGGATAAGTTCATCCGAGTCACCAGCCTCAGAAATCGCAAGTTAACAGCCCCTCAGATTAGAGCCCAGATAAATGCCACACAGAGTTCTAGTAGCAGATACATCTCTACATCTACTGTTCAGAGGAGAATCAGGCCTTTAAGGTTGAATAGCTGCTAAGAAACCACTACCAAGGAAAAGGAACAAGCAGAAGAGATTTGTTTGGGTCAAGGAAAACACGGAATGAACATTAGACCAGTGGAAATCTGTGCTTTGGTCTGATGAGTCCAAATTTGAGATCTTTGTTTCTACCTGCCATATCTTTGTGCAACGCAGAAAAGGTGAGCAGATGGTCCCATATGCATTGTGTCCACCGCGAAGCTGGAGGAGGAGGTGTAATGTCATTGCGGTGCTTCGTTGGTGATGTTATTGGGGATTTGTTCAAAATTGAAAGCACACTGAACCATCATGGCTATCAGTGTCCTGCAGCGACATGCCATCACATCCGGTTTGCGTTTAGTTGGACCATCATTTATTTTTCAACAGGACAATGGCCCCAAGCACATCTCCAGGCTGTCTAAGGGCTATTTGACCAAGAAGAAGAGTGACAAAGTGCTGCGTTAGATGACCTGGCCTCCACAGTCACCTGACCTAAACCCAATCCAGATGGTTTGGGATAAAATGAACCGCAGAGCGAAGGCAAAAGGGCCAAAAAGTGCTCAACATCTCTGGGATTCAATAGCAAATTATCATGTTGTGCCGCAAATCTACCAACCACTTCATGTTAAACTAGAATCTGGCTGCTGCTAAGTTCCCACCGTCGTATGCCAGCTTGTGGAAATGGTTTGGAACGTTAAGTAATTGATTTCGGAATAAATATTGTCAATTACAGTGTTGAAACATGTTCTACAAGCTGGAAAAAATGCATCTTTTTACCAGTTGTCACTGTCTCCCGCAATTTCATCACAACAAATAACCTTAAAACACCGCAACTTTTATTGCAATTTTTTTAGAAAAGCTGCCACGAATTCAGGCATTTTTGGCCTCAACAATCACGAAAAACGCCCACGAAATCCTGCAGGGACTGACTATTGCGCTCCCTATTATAGTCAACAGCAGAATATTTGATGTGCTTTGTGTGTGACAGACATGTTAGTAGAAGCAGACCTTGACTTGTGTTTCCCAGGACTGATGCACATATTAGGGTTTTTTGAACCTGCAAAAAATATGTCTTAATGAATTATCCAAACCCAACAGGCAAGCCCTGTTGTTGCATAAATCATGACTAACATTTCTAATTCTAAGTTTTTCACCTTCCCTTCCTACATCAATTGTCATTTTACAACAGTCATAAAGTTAGATTAAATGTATCTGCTCCACTCACAGGTTATACCAAACATGGACAGTAAAAACTGTATTGTAGTCATGACTGCCCAGAATTATAATGTCATAGTTGTGGCTTACACAAACCTGTCAGGTGTCTCTGTTCAAAACAGACAACATTCAAGAGAGAAGAAATTTGTCTTACAAAGGTAGAGGTGTCCACCTTCTTTCTGCGGACCAGGTTGGTGATGTTGTCTCCATTGTACGTGATTCCCTCCATGCAGCCCACAAAGTTCTCTTTGCCTCCTAAACTTGGTTTGGTAGATACAGGCAGTCCTCCAAAGCTGATCTGAGGACACACAGTGGAACATGGAATGACACTAACCTCTCTCTCATTCTTTTCGTACAACTGTGACCAACACACACTTAGACACAATCATTCCCTTAGTCATTACTGCCTATATGATAGGTACTACAGAGTTCCCCTAAAAGTGAGCAGCAAATTGGGATTTGAGCGCCTTCATAGACACAACATTTTTAGTTAACATGGAACACTGCATTGTAGGATTGTTAGCAACACTGGGCATGGACTCTGCTTTCTGGGTTCACATTCAGAATGCACATTCATCCATCCCTTACACCAGGGGTTCTGAACCTTTTTAACCTCTGGGCTCAATTTTCCCGGAGTAAAGTGGCCCGGGGCCCATCCAAATACTAGCACTTTCATTGTAATTCATCTGAGTCTTGGTTCGATTTGTAATCAATTATTAAATCAAGTTATTTTAAAGTTTAACAAGTTAAAATCTTGTGAAATAAATAATCTTATACACTGCAATCATCTCAAAGACGTTTATTTATAGTCGGTGTATGAACCTGCACATACAAATTTGCATTGTTGCAATTATAACAAATCAAATTGCTAAAACAGCAAATGGCTCCAAGCCAAACTTTTAGATTTCGACTGACTAAAAAACTGAAGAGAAATTCTGATAAATAAAATTCAGTTGTACCAAAATAAATAAATAAATTACAATAAAACTTTCAAATTAAATAAACAAACTGCAAATAAAAAATAAAGTGCAAATTAAAATATTGTAACCTGCTGGTGAATTTGGCAATTTAGCAGTCTTCATTTTTGCACAGCAGAACTAGAAGGTGCTCTTCAAATCTGTGACAAATGATCAATAACAACAGTCACAACAGTCCAGTTTAACATGCTACTAGTCCCATTTCATCTTCACCTCTCAATGAGACACTTGGGCCTGCCTTTCAGACATGATCAGATCCAGTCTGGGTGGAACAGGGGAAAGGCTCACTCTCAGGGTAGCCTCCAGTGATGTTCTTAGTCTATTTCGAGCTTTGGTCTTAGTTGTGGCCACAATGGAGAACTCTGATTCACACAGGTATGTAGTTATGAATGGGTGAAGGAGTTTCAAAGCCCTCAGAGCCAGAATGGGGTACTCCTTTGAAACAACAATCCAGAAGGAGCCTAGGTCCAGTTTGTCCCACTGCCCCTTCAAAGTGCTATCAGTGGAAACTTCCAGAAGCTGTGATTCCAGATGTGAGGGTAAGGCAACATCATTTAAAGTGGGATCCACTGAAAATGGGTCCACAACCCACATGTGTCCCTCTCTGGGATCTTCTGGAAAGTATTCATCAAAATTCTCTGCCAGTTATGTGAGGTGCTGAAGGATTGACTGACTGATGTTCACCTGAGGAGAGTTTTCCAAAATGTCAGACAAAAGTGGAAACATGTCCATTCTCTCTTCCTGGGCCCGTTTAGTCCACAAAGCAAGTTTCCTCCTGAAAGCTTGAACTTTGTCTGCAACAAAAAATATGTTGCCATTTCTCCCTTGAAGTGAGATGTTCAGTTGGTTCATGTGTGAAAAAATGTCACAGAGATAGGCAAGTTTAGCTGTGAACTTGGTGTTAGTATAGTATTGTGCAAGGGGAGATGTTTTCCCAGTGAGGAAAGATAAAACCTCATTCCTCATCTCAAACAAACGCTTGAGGACGAGTCCTCTTGACTCTATCACAGTGAGCCATCTCACCTGACTGTGATAGAGCAGCTGGACATGATCTGCATCCAAGCCCTCACAAAGCTTAGCAAAACATCTGGAGTTAACAGCATTATTTTTTATGATGTTGATGGTTTTCACACTTAGATCCATCACCTCTTGGAACTCTGGTGACATCCTTTTTGCTGCAAGGCTTTCACGGTGGAGAAAACAGTGGGTCCATTTAGCTTCTGGCGCACGCTCAAGTATCTGCTTGATGACGCCTCGGTGCCTACGACGCGCCTAACGACGCGTCGACGAGTCGTCTGAGCACAATACGTCATCAAAAGCGGAAGTGAGCATGCAATGCAACAGAAACCCCCTTCCTACCGGAGCGCGGAACATGGACGAACGTCGGCGCTGCATCGTGCATGTATTATGTATGCACGATGCAGCGCGGACGTCCGCGTTTAGATACAGCTGTATACTAAACGCTGACATCCATGTTTACGATAGAACGCGGACGTCCACGCTGCATCGTGCATACATAATACATGCACGATGCAGCGCCGACGTTCGTCCGTGTTCCGCGCTCCGGTTGGAAGGGGATTTCTGTTGCATTGCGTGCTCACTTCCGCTTTTGATGACGTATCGTGCTCAGACGACTCGTCGACGCGTCGTTAGGTGCAGCCCTATCTGCCAGTCCAGGCCGTTCTCCATGAAGTAGTTATCTATGCAGCAGAAACATTCCTCAGCTGTAGTTCGGGTTGGTAGCTCTCCACAAAAGAGCATGTCTTCTTGCAAACTGCTGTCCCAGCGATAGGGAACAAAAACCAATAGCAGTGCTGCATTTGTTACATCAGTGGACTCATCTAGCTGCAAAGAGAAACATGGGCTACTTTTTATTCTCTCCAGAAGCTGATGCTGTATGTCGGAGGCCATGTCAGCAATACGTTGACTTATCGTTTCGTTTGAGAGTGGAATGGTCATCAGCTTCTTTGCAGCAGCCTCCCTGATCATCTCACGGCACATGTCCACAGAGGCAGGCAGAACCAATTCCTCTGCGATGGTAAACGCCTTGTTACTCTGTGCCACACGTCTGGCTACGAGGTAGCGGCTTTTAAAGCACACTTAGCACTGCCAGTCAGCGATATGATAGTTTTTTCTGCATCTGTATCCCAAGCTCTTTTCTCTTAAAAAAATCCACTGGCTTTTCAACTAGTTGTGCGTGTTTCATTTCCAGGTGCCGCCTTAATTTTGAAGGCTTCAGTGTTTCGTTTGATAGCGTAAGCCCACACTCCCAGCCCGATCTCACGAGGATTCGTGAAACTGTCACGTAAGTTTTAGTTTCGGTTTCGTGCGCACCAACACGATTTCGTCATGTTTTTCGTGCCGCTCACCACGAAATGCGCACCAATGTATTTTAAACGGCGGACTTTTCGTGCCACTCAGAACGTATTTCAAAAGAATGTGTATATTATATTTTTAATGTAAAACCGTGGCGAATCCAACGCTATATTTTGCATGACATCGTCCCTAAACATAACCCTAACCATAACCCTAACCATAACCTAACCATAAGCCGGTGGTACACTTACCAATTTGCATAGGAATTTCAAGAATGTCCGGCGGCCGCAAACGCGATCACACAAGCAGTATACGCCGATGGACAGCTTAGATCGTCATGAATCCGCCGGTATAAACCACTTTCAGATGTGATTACCACAGCGAAAAACATTTCGTGGTGAGCGGCACGAAAAACATGACGAAATCGTGTTGGTGCGCACGAAACCGAAACTAAAACTTACGTGACAGTTTCACGAATCCCCGTGAGACCGGGTTGACACTCCACACACTGCGCCCTCGGCTCTGCCTCGCTACCTCCATTCACAGAGCCGAACTTAATAAAGTCTGGGTTATACTTGCGCACACATTTTGTTTTTGATGATAGGTTGACTTCACTTTTATCTTCATTTTTTCGTTTCATAAACTTCTCCATAATGCTGCCGAGACCTTCATAGTTTACCCATGAGTTGACTTCTTCTACTGTCGCTCCTTTTGGGGTGTGTAAACAACTCGCTGACGTCTCACTGCCACCAAGTGGTGGGAAGCTGTATTGCGGTCCTGTGGCCCTCGTGGCCCACATGTGCAGAACTGAAATATTTTTGCGGCCCACTAGTCGGCGCGTGAGGCCCATTTGTGGGCCATGGCCCAATGGTTCAGAATCACTGCATTACACTATATCCTGTCATGGGAGTGAGGGGTTTGGGCTGGGGGGATGTGTAGTGGGGTGACATCAAGAGGAAGCCCCTGTCTGTGGGCTCTTCAACTCCTACGTTCTTGTGCATCTCAAAAAAGAACCCTGGCCAGAAAAACACTGGGACCATTGTTGGCAACTTGATGCCTATGTCACCAGGCCATATTTTTTGATGCATATACAATGGTTGTAACATTGCTAAGAGTATGAAATAGTGGACAACAGTCTCATCAGTAGGTTTCCATCATTAGCATGTGCTAAAAACAGCAATGCATCTCCCTAACATTTGAACTGAGAATAAAATCCTGCAATTGAGGCATGACGCTAAGATGATAAAAAAATGCCTCACATCCACCCTTTACCTCATAGTCCAGGTCAAGGTTGTCAAACTCTCCATTAGTCCTGAATTGCTGAGTGTGGTGGTCCAGAGTGAAATTGACATTCCTTCGGTAGCGCTCTATGACAACTGAGTGCCAGTGGTCATCATCCAGCAAGCTACCGCTGGTCACAGATGTGTGACCCTGAATAGAACCGTACTGGTTACTGCCTGGAAAGAAACAAACAAATTACAGAAACATGGCAGGGTGTAAGTGTCTATCAGGTAATTTGTGACAGCAGTAGTTAATACAGTCTTTATAATTTCAATAGAATGGAAGTTTTCTCTTGAGAACAATAAATAGTATAGAACCTAAGTACCTAAGTTGATGCTGAGCTGGAGTTTTGCCCTGTGAAGCTCCAGGGAAATGTAGTCTCCCTGCTGTCCCTCTCCATGGAGCAGCACCCCTTCTCCAGCCGTGGTTCTAAACTTCAGAGAGATGACATCCTTGATAATCTTCATCTTTTTACTTCTGAAGCGATAAGAGATGATGCCATGGCCGTCAAAACTAATCACATCTGCCCCTAGTAGATAAAAAAAAGAAGAAGAAAAAAATAAATTATATATTCTGCCAAGTCTGGGATCAAAAACTTTCATGTTACATTGAGTTCAGAATATGCAATTGTTCACACTTCAGTCTTAAATTGTGTGAGTTTGGGGTGCAAATAAGTACTTGGGACCTCCCCCCTCAGAGCTGAAGAAGTCTCTTGGATGAAAAACATCTTCATTAAACAAAAAAAAAAAAGGTATTTCACAGACTGTTAACAGCTGTAAAAAAAAAAATCATGAAATGTCCAAATTTTTTTGCAGGTCCTATGCAATATATGAAACCTCCAAACTGAATCACACAGATATTGTAAATAACCAAATGCAATCCAAAATGCAACACCTAAGATTATCCATTATGGTACAAACAAAAACCACAGAGGGCTATGTATGGAATAAATTTCCTATCATAATTCAAGAGCATTTTAAATTGATTTGAGGGCAGCATTTATCAATTTCATTCTCAGATTTTGTGATATTGTCTCTCAGAACTCTGCTCTCGCGCTCAAATTTGCTCTGCGCGTGCTCAAACTGTGTCCTCGCACTCGGTTACGATGCTGCTCGCGCAGATTTCCTGCGCTCAAACTCAAACTCTTCCTCTTGCTCTCACGGAACTTCTGCTCACGGATCTCTGCTCTGCTCTCAGATTTTTTGTGTATCAACGCTGTCAACCAATAGAAGGCCGGCGAGCTTTGACCAATCAGATTATCCCTGTTTGAATACGGGTGCGTTCGCTGTTTTCCGAGGAGCGTCGCATACGGGCGTGCACTATTTCAACAGGTTTTATCCACTCCCTACCTCCGGGACTGTAATAAATTAAATGTGATTTCTTTTATTTTTTTGACCACTGTTGGAATAAAATATCATTCAATGCATACAACAGCGTCCGAGCTTCTCATTAAAACGGCTATATTGTATAATAATAGCGGCCTCGAACACTGCTCTTTGAAGTGTCCTGGTGGAGAAAACAATGTCACCATGACGCCGCTCGGGGACGGCTGTCCTCTTGGTCCGGTCGTCATACTTACAGTTCAGCAGCAGAAAGAACCAGATGCCAGAGCACTGTGCCGCATATTCGTGTTCAAATCGCCGGATCGTCGAAAACAGGGCACGAGGGATTACTTTTCACAAGTAAGATTGAACATTACTATTGGTTGTATTTTGTGAATCGAATATTACTGTGCTGTATTTATGCCCACCAGCGAAATCATGGCCAGCTAGCTAGGCTATGTTTACTGCCGGTGCTGACCCGTCTGTGAACTGAGACTTTATAAGTCATATTCCATAATACTGACTTAGATTACAACTGACACAGGAAAGCTAAAATATATATTACTGGTATAACATTGACCAGCGAATTTTACACAGGTGGCACAGACTGTATTGTTCACATGTAATTCACCCTCACAACAGTAAGCTAGCTCTAATGTGTCATACCCACCCACTGACTGAAAAATACAGACAACTGAACATCTGACTGTAGAATAGTTTGCAAACAAGGTTATTCACATTTTAAGCAGTTTTGGTTCATTATCAACAGATATGCATCAAATTAGGAGTTTTGTTGAAGAAAGGTTGGAAGAAATTTGAAGAAAACCTCTTGACCTCTTTTGTAAGATGTTTTTGTATAGACTCTCCCAAATCTTCCATTTTCATTTTGAAGGTGATGTGTGCCGTGTAAGCTTGGTCAGAGATGCTGTACCATCATCATTTGACGAGAACTCCCACCTTCTAGCTCTGAAAAACAATGGCGGCCTACTGATTCCATCACAAGGCACAGTGAAGGTTTGATTTCATAATCTTGTTTATTTTTTTATATTTGCATGTTAAAGTTGCTTTGTTCTTTATTTTATCTGTACTGTAAAGTGTCTTTTAGCACAGTGTAAAGCGCTATATAAATATAATTTTTTAAATTATTATTATAAGGTGCTGAGAGTTGCAGAGAGCTTGATTTGCCAGGCTTCAGCAAAACAAGCTCCAAAGGTGTCAACAGTCTGGGAGGAGATTGGAATGGAGGTGGTTTTTCTGCTTGGGGAACACATTGAAGAAACAGTTTGGTATCGACAGCCATCCTTCCAGCTTGTTGTCATTGGTTGTGTCCGTGGCTGCACCATGTTCCCAGACTTACCTGTCTTGATCTGCAGAAAGGGAGCACGAGAAAGAAGCTCTGCAAAACAGTCCTCGTTCATTGGTTTTAGCTGTAAAACGTTTGTACATGTGTAAATGTGGTTTAGGGCAGGGATGTCATGTTCTTGTGTTAACTTGAGAATTCACATTTACATTACATTTTATTCTCTCTGCTTTGTACATCTATATGATATATATATATATATATATATATATATATATATATATTCATTTTCTGATATATATCTTTTTTTTAATATATATGTATAAATTATATTGATAGTCTATATATGATTTATATAATAATTTTCTCTGATATATTAATTATATTAATACTCCAGATAGGATTTATATATGTTATGTTTTCAGATATATTGATTATATTGATACTACATACATGATTTATATATGTAGTATGATTTTCTCTGATATATAACTTTTACATATATATATGTGAATGATGTTGATACTCCATCTATGATTTTATATATTCCTTTTCTCTGATATATAGCTTATATCTACTGTTTTATATAGAAATATGTGTTCATTAGTCAGTATATGTAAATATAGCGTAATCATACATTGTCTCTTCAAATTATTAAAAGAATTTACTTTACTGCTATTATCTGTTTACAGTGTTTGCAAAATACTTGTCTACAGTCGAGCTTAATATCAGAATATTCTATTACTGTTAATCCAGCTATGAATATTAAAATACGCCGAACCATTTGTCCTGTATCATAGATACATATATAACGTTTGCAACGAATAAAAAAAAAAAAGCGTGAAAATCAGTTTAATATTCAGAGTTAAGATGGATTAAATGCGCTGTCAAACAGTGCTGAGTGGCGCGGGTGACTGGACCAAGATGGCGGCCCCACCACTCGTCTGTGGCGTCTACTCTTTATATATGTCTATGCAGCAGATGGCTTGCTAAAATGGACCGGCAAAGTCGAAGCGCTCAGGCAAGTTATTTTTAAATTCATTTTAATGAAAACTATAAAATATTTATTTGATCATATACCTGGTTTTAAACATACATGAACACCATACAAAATGTATTTATATATCCCTGTATTTTCTTTGTTTTGTTTTGAGAACGACTTATATCATTAATAATCGGATGCTATCCTCATCAGGAAGTGGTACTGAAAATGTTAAATATAAGCATTCTTGTTTCAGGTTATGTTTAATTAGTTTTATCAGTCATCCTGACTTGGACCTTGACTATCTAAACTTCATGTGCACCCATGAATTGATGATTGAACTGATGGAATTACTTGCTCATTTTCTATGTTCTGTCTAACCAGACAGCACAGTTCTATTAAGCCATGTACTATATCCAATGGCAACTCTATCTGGTCTGCTAATGCGTCAGCAAGTATCAATTCATGGGTGCACATGAAATTTAGATAGTCAAGATCCAAGTAAGGATGACTGATGACATACTGAAACTTGGTTTGCAGTCTTTCAAAGATATGACGTCTGAGCAGGGTCTGTTGGAAAAGAAAGCAGTGCATATTGGTGCATTGTCTTATCCGAGTGTACTGACCTCATTTGCACATTAAACATAACCTGAAACAAGAATGCTTATATTTAACATTTTCAGTACCACTTCCTGATGAGGATAGCATCCGATTATTAATGATATAAATCGTTCTCAAAACAAAACAAAGAAAATACAGGGATATATAAATACATTTTGTATGGTGTTCATGTATGTTTAAAACCAGGTATATGATCAAATAAATATTTTATAGTTTTCATTAAAATTAATTTAAAAATAACTTGCCTGAGTGCTTCGACTTCGCCGGTCCATTTTAGCAAGCCATCTGCTGTCCCGCTGCTAGCTTCTGGATGGTGACATTGTTTTCTCCACCAGCACACCTCAAAGAGCAGTGTTCGAGGCCGCTATTATTATACAATTGTGACATTGTCACCTAAGTAATAAAATTAAAAGAAACATTAAAAGAAATAAAGAACCATAAATAACATGATGAAAACAAAATGAAAGTTTTCTGGTCTTTGTGCATGATGTTCCCTGTGCTAAAAATGTATTTAGGTAGGTGGGATAATAAACAATTCCAAAATAGTAATTAGAAAATGTGGTAAACAAAGGTTATATAAGGAGGATGTGGCGTAGAGGAACGGGGGAGACACGGCGTGAGCGGGAGTGACAGGAGGCTGCTGAAAGGAAAGGAGTGTGTAAAGTTAAAAAAAGAATGAACGAAGGCCTAAGACATTTTAATAAGGTTGGAAAAAGACTATTGAACCTGTAAAGAGCCCAGATCCTACCGGAGCCGACCAGACGTACACTCCCGGCCGTCAACATCTTGACGCGGACGCCACCCCAAGAGACAAAGGGATCCTTCACTTAAGGATTATCTCCTCTGCACCCGGGATATTGGTGAGATCCACCCTGTTTGAAACTCTTTTTTTTTGGTATACCAGTATTTTCTTTAACGATCGATCGCTTCTTTTTTTTGTTAGCGGAACTTTCTTTTTTGGGTCGGATTACCGTGTTGTTGTTGTTTTTTGCATCGAACGGACGGAGGAAAAGCCGCCGGCGTGAGGACCTTTCGGGATAGAAACTTTCTTAAAAGAGTATCTGAAGTGGACCATTTGACTGAAAACTTTGTATTTCGTTAGGGAAGGACTCTTACTTAATTTAGAAAGCATAAAGGTTTAGTTTCTATTTGTAATCTTGTGGCAATGTATTTTTTTGTATGGGGAAACAGCGGGTTTTTTTGGAGTAAAAGATGGAAGTAAAGAAACTTAAGAAATTTTAAAAGAGAATCCGATTGTGTTTATCAGCTGCATTACTACTGATAGTGACAATTAACTTTTATTTTTTCTGAGATGAACCCCTTGGTGAAGTGACCTCTGCTTGGAAAAGTTGGAGTGTTACAGATGGTGGCCCGTACGGGGAACAGAAAAAGGAAGTAGACTAAATAAAAGTTTACCCGAACTGTAAAAATTGCTGTTTAAATTCTAAGCAAAACGAACATATTTTTTTTCGTTGGACTGAATATTGTTGACAACTTGTGCACAACTTGTCCTTCAGAAATTTGAGTGGGTTTGACACAAGACATTTTGGAAAAATAAAAATAAATAAAATAAATCAACATATAGGTAGATATAAATATATTTATTCATATATATACATAAACAAAGAAGGAAAAAAGAACAAACATGGATAATGAAGAAGCCCTGATAGTACTTGATAATGCATCTAGTCCTATAAATGTTGACAGGAATATAGACAATGACACCAGAGTTTCTACTCCAAATGCTGGGCTTGAGGACAGGGAGGAGTCTCTGAAGAGAGCTTCTGATGCTTGGGTGACTAGACGGAATCCTGTAGGTGAAGTCACATCTTTAATAAGTTCTCTGTATTTATCTGACCAGGATGAGCGAGATGAGAGGGATGAACAGGAGATAGAGGCAGATGTTTCTGCTTATTTAAATCTCCCAGTTTTGACATCCATCAGCACAGACTTAGGAGTAGTCATTGATAAAGTAAAGTCCCTGGAGGTTGATTTCAGAGATTCTGTTAGCAGTGCCATTAACAGGGAAGAGAACATCAGAGGTTATATAGACAGGAGCTTGGAAGCGCTTGAACATCGCATGATGACCACCCTGAGGAACTTTGAGGAGCAGCTGGTGGAGTGTCTGCAACGACGGGATGAGAAGTGGAAAATGGATCTTGAAAGGCTGAAGCGCGCCAGTCTCAATACAATCCAAAGATCTTTTTACAGCACAGGATTGCGTTTCCAACCAGGTAATGTGCGTTCCTCCTCATGCCAAACAGCTCCTGATGACCCTGTCTCAAAAGCAAACAAATACACGGGATACTCACCAGCAGTAGTTAGTCCAAGCATGGCCTCTGTGGATACTCCAAACCCCATCTCTCTGCATGGAGGTTTAGCTGCAGGACCTACAACTCCCTGTTCTGCTGTAACACAGCCTAGCACCAGGCCTACATGTGCTACTGATCAGATGCAATCTCAGACTGCCTCTCATTCCATCAGCACCAGTCCCGTTATTCCTTCAACCAGCCAAGCTACTAGGGTAGTTTATTCAAAGCCTGCTGTACATATGGATTTTCCATCTTTCAGTGGCAGCAAAGAAGTGGCAGATATCCTAAATTTTATTGATCAATGCGAAACTTTTCTTGCTGTTAGACCTCTGAGTGATGCTGAACTGGTTGGAGCTTTATCAAGTGTTCTTAAAGGCCCAGCACACAGTTGGTGGACTGTTGCTAAGTGCACTGTTCACAATTGGGCTGATTTCAAACAGGCCTTCAATGCTGCTTTCCTGCCACCAGATTACCTCACAGAAGTAGAGGAGAAGCTCAGAGACATGATTCAACTACCTGATCAGTGTGTAAGGGATTTTGCTTACGATTATCGGGCTCTCTGTCTAAGGTGGAAGCCTGATATAACAGAGGCAGAATTAGTGAGGAAAATTCTCAATAATTGTAACCCCAGAATAGCAGGTTGCCTGAGAGGCACTGTCACCAACGTGGAGCAGCTAGTCTCCATTGGTACTTTGGTGGAAAAAGACTGTACAGCTGCCAAGGAGTATTGGGGCAAGGTGGATCAACAAAAAGCAAAAGTGAAGATGTCAAAGAAACCCCAAGAGAAATGGTCCACAAAGAAACAGGCTGATGTTGTAACCATCGTACAGCGGGGAAAGAAACAGCCTCCAACTCTCCTGCATGTCCCCATAGAAGTGAGGGGTGTACAGTGTAAGGCCGTTTTTGACACTGCTTGTACATTCTCGCTCATGCGACACAGTCAGTGGCTGGAGCTGGCCCGGGAGGATGAACAACTCAAGCCAAGTGATAATCAAAGCTTTGCCTTTGCAGATGGGAAAACGTCCCATGAGGCCATGGGAAAGGTTCAACTTCTTTACAGTTGGCATGATGTGATGTGGTCATTAGAAACGTACATCATTGCCGACAAACACCTGGCCTTACCCATCATTTTAGGCTTAGATTTCTTGATCAAGACCTCAACTATTATTAATTTGGGCGACAACACCTATGGAGTGAAAGGACCTCGAGGCTATACCTTTTACCCCTTCCTTACTCAGCCTACAGAGAGCCATGACACCCGTCCCAGTGTAAGTCTCATTATGGCCCTTCCAAGAACTGAGACAGCTGTCAGTCATGCTGAGACAGTCCCAGAATTTATAGACCATCCCCCAGAGGTTAGGGAACTCTTGAAGGCTTGGCCGAAGGTGTGCTCTGGTAAATTAGGTAAAACCACCGTGGAGGAGCACAAGATCTTTACCACAGATGAGGTACCGATCCGCTGTAAAGCATATCGCGTATCTCCTTTCAAACGTCAGATCATCATTGAACAGGTAGAGCAAATGCTCAAGGATGGCATAATTGAGCCTTCCCAATCACCCTGGGCCTCTCCTGTGGTCTTAGTCCCAAAACCTGATAAGACACCTCGGTTTTGTGTAGATTTCAGGCCTCTGAATGCTAAAACTCTTCAGGATGCGTATCCCATGCCCATTATCCACGATCTTTTGGAATCTATGCATGGAGCAGCTGTCTTTAGTACCCTTGATCTAAAATCTGGGTACTGGCAAGTGGCGATGGCTGAAGACAGCAAGGCTAAGACGGCAGTTATCACACCAATCGGGCTCTACCAATTCAGATCAATGCCTTTTGGCTTAAAAAATGCTGGCGCCTCATTTCAGAGACTTATGGAGAAGGTTTTGGGTGAGCTGAGAGGGAAAATCTGCTTTGTGTACATTGACGATGTGATCGTGTTTTCACCCACTCCAGATCAGCATCTAAAGGATTTAAATGCAGTGATGGAAAAGCTCCACAAGGCCAACCTTACACTAAATCTTAAGAAATGTCACTTTTTTCGTCAAGAACTGAAATTCCTAGGACATGTGGTGTCAGGAAAAGGGGTCCAGGTGGATCCGGAAAAGACACTGGCAGTGACGGCATACCCCACACCAACCAATATCAAAACATTGCAGCGATTTCTTGGTCTGGTGGGGTGGTATCATAAATTTATAGCACATTTTGCTAATATCGCTTCACCCTTGCATCGGCTGACAAGAAAGGAGGTGGAATGGTCCTGGACAGAGGAATCTCAACATAGCTTTGACCAGCTAAAACAAGCTCTGGCCGAGGCTCCCATTCTTATACAGCCTAACCACTCACTTCCATTTGAAGTACACACAGATGCTAGTGAGGTAGGCTTGGGAGCAGTCCTGGTGCAAAGGGACGAGGAAGGTGAAAAGGTGATAGCTTTTGCCTCAAGGGGGTTACGAGGAGCTGAGTGTAATTACTCTACCTCAGAGAAGGAGTGTCTGGCTGTGGTCTGGGCAGTTGAAAAGTGGCATCATTACCTTGAAGGGAAAGAGTTTACAGTGTACTCAGACCATGCTGCACTGACGTGGGCCTTCAATTGTCCCAAAACAACATCACGCTTGACACGTTGGATCCTGCGTCTCCAACGATTCCAGTTTAAGGTCTGCTACAGAAAAGGTCTGCAAAACATTGTGCCAGATGCACTGTCGAGGGCAGTCTCTCCTCACGACAACTCTCCTGCTTATGTAGCCGTTAACATCTCCAAAAATTCCTCTGATCTCCCAACATCGTTGGCGGAGATTCACAAAGCTCAGGAAAAGGATCCTGATATCATGGACATGGTTAAAGATCTCACCAATGTCAACAGACCTGGAAGGGTAGTCTTCACTACTTGTCAGGGACTTCTGTACAGAAAGTCCCCATTGAGAGATGGAGGTGATAAATATCAGCTGGTGGTTCCAAAGGATCTGGTACCTTGTTTCCTTGATTATTTTCATGATCACCCTTTAAGTGGACATCTGGGCAGACTAAAGACTCTGCTGCGCATTCTTGAGGTGGCTTGGTGGCCAACGATCAGAAAGGATGTCTGGGCTCATGTCAAATGCTGTCGTACATGCCAGTCCTACAAAGCTGAAAACCAAAAACCAGTTGGTTTCATGCAATCAACCAAGGTTGAGGCACCTTGGGAGAAGCTTGGGATGGACCTCATGGGACCTTTTCCCCAGAGTAAAAAGGGAAATCGGTTTCTTCTGGTCATTGTGGATTATTTTACAAAGTGGGTTGAAATGTTTCCCCTAAAAGACAGCAAGGCTCATCGCATTACAACTATTCTGAAGGATGAGATCTTCACCCGCTTTGGTGTCCCACAGGAGCTAGTGTCAGATCGTGGACCTCAGTTCACTGGCCATGAGATGGCTAACCTATGCAGGTCCTGGGGAGTGACCCAAAAGTTCACCACAAGTTACCACCCCCAAGCCAATCTCACAGAACGGTCCAACCGCACCATCAAGACCATGATAGCCTCTTATGTGGGAGACCAGCATAACAACTGGGATAAGTGGATTAGAGAATTTCGTTTTGCCATTAATGCTGCACAACATGAAACTACTGGTAGAACTCCTGCAGAATTGGCACTTGGAAGGACGCTTAAAGGGCCCCTGGAACGGATGATCTGTACATCCCCTTCTCCTCACCAGTCTCCTTACAAATTGCTAGAGAGGCAAAAAGAAATGACAGAACAAGTCAGAAAGAGAGTGGGAGTGTGTCAGGCCAGACAAGCCAGGTACTATAATACCCGAAGGAGAGGTGCACAACTCTTTCCGGGAGACCAGGTCTGGGTCCGCATGCACCCGCTATCTAAAGCATCCGATAGTTTCTCAGCTAAACTTGCGCCTAAATGGTCAGGCCCAGCTACAATAGTGAGAAAGCTAGGCCCAGTCAACTACCAAGTACAGTGGAATGACCTAAACAAGAGGTTAGACACAATCAACACGGTCAATCTGAAACCCTACTTTGGGGTTCAGCCTCCCTCAACCTCGGCTGGGGGGGGGGATCTGTGACATTGTCACCTAAGTAATAAAATTAAAAGAAACATTAAAAGAAATAAAGAACCATAAATAACATGATGAAAACAAAATGAAAGTTTTCTGGTCTTTGTGCATGATGTTCCCTGTGCTAAAAATGTATTTAGGTAGGTGGGATAATAAACAATTCCAAAATAGTAATTAGAAAATGTGGTAAACAAAGGTTATATAAGGAGGATGTGGCGTAGAGGAACGGGGGAGACACGGCGTGAGCGGGAGTGACAGGAGGCTGCTGAAAGGAAAGGAGTGTGTAAAGTTAAAAAAAGAATGAACGAAGGCCTAAGACATTTTAATAAGGTTGGAAAAAGACTATTGAACCTGTAAAGAGCCCAGATCCTACCGGAGCCGACCAGACGTACACTCCCGGCCGTCAACATCTTGACGCGGACGCCACCCCAAGAGACAAAGGGATCCTTCACTTAAGGATTATCTCCTCTGCACCCGGGATATTGGTGAGATCCACCCTGTTTGAAACTCTTTTTTTTTGGTATACCAGTATTTTCTTTAACGATCGATCGCTTCTTTTTTTTGTTAGCGGAACTTTCTTTTTTGGGTCGGATTACCGTGTTGTTGTTGTTTTTTGCATCGAACGGACGGAGGAAAAGCCGCCGGCGTGAGGACCTTTCGGGATAGAAACTTTCTTAAAAGAGTATCTGAAGTGGACCATTTGACTGAAAACTTTGTATTTCGTTAGGGAAGGACTCTTACTTAATTTAGAAAGCATAAAGGTTTAGTTTCTATTTGTAATCTTGTGGCAATGTATTTTTTTGTATGGGGAAACAGCGGGTTTTTTTGGAGTAAAAGATGGAAGTAAAGAAACTTAAGAAATTTTAAAAGAGAATCCGATTGTGTTTATCAGCTGCATTACTACTGATAGTGACAATTAACTTTTATTTTTTTCTGAGATGAACCCCTTGGTGAAGTGACCTCTGCTTGGAAAAGTTGGAGTGTTACACAATATAGCCGTTTTAATGAGAAGCTCGGACGCTGTTGTATGCATTGAATGATATTTTATTCCAACAGTGGTCAAAAAAAATAAAAGAAATCACATTTAATTTATTACAGTCCCGGAGGTAGGGAGTGGATAAAACCTGTTGAAAGAGTGCCCGCCCGTATGCGACGCTCCTCGGAAAACAGCGAACGCACCCGTATTCAAACAGGGATAATCTGATTGGTCAAAGCTCGCCGGCCTTCTATTGGTTGACAGCATTGATACACAAAAATCTGAGAGCAGAGCAGAGATCCGTGAGCAGAAGTTCCGTGAGAGCAAGAGGAAGAGTTTGAGTTTGAGCGCAGGAAATCTGCGCGAGCAGCATCGTAACCGAGTGCGAGGACACAGTTTGAGCACGCGCAGAGCAAATTTGAGCGCGAGAGCAGAGTTCTGAGAGACAATATCACAAAATCTGAGAATGAAATTGATAAATGCTGCCCTCAAATCAATTTAAAATGCTCTTGAATTATGATAGGAAATTTATTCCATAGCTATGGTGCAGTTACATGTTTTGTTTAATGGGAGGCAAACACATATGGCCTGCCAACTTAACACAGGACAAGTCTTATGACAAAGTATGCAAATACATATTGAAAGGCAAACACATTGATGCAGGTGTACATCTAAGCTTCCATTTATTTCTAAAATTCTTGAAATATCAGTTGCAAGCACTGTTCCCTCTAAGCTCTGCGCGCAATTGCGCACTCCTGACAGTCTCAGTGCACAGAAAATCTGCGCTGCGCACAAAAAAAAATCCAACCTAAATTGAAAATAAAATAAATTCATAACAATTCATTCTGTGCTATTTTTCAATGTGAGTCAGTGAGTGACCCGTGACTGGCTGCTCCAGCCAATGATGTGATTCACATAGGTATTTACGCAGCTAATCAATGCCATTTACAGACGTCCTTATGTGCAGCCACCTTAGCCGGCTGCTACAGTGCGCTAGCATAGCTAGTCGCCTATATATATATATCTATGCTTCTGTGCGTGCACGGTCCTATGGTCCTGTCGCGGGTTGCCTGGTTACAGACGCTGCTGCGCACAGCTCTGCGCACTGCTCTGCGCGTTTAAAAATGTCTACATCCATAACTCCACCACATCCAAAGAAGCAAAAACGTTTGAGTGGGAAGACTCGAACCCCTGGCAATGGGTACAAGAAAAACTGTGTTTTCTGCTGCTCATGGAAATGCCTTAAGTAAGGCAGAATCAGGAGACAAACATGTAAAGAAACATGAGAATAGAGAGGACCCAACCAGCAGGTCACAGATTATCATCTCCAATCATCTCCTGAAGTCCATATGGTAAGGGACATCATGATGAGATTAGCTGGATTTCCTACAGTATATGTTTGTGAATTTACCAGATTATGCTTATAATAATGCTGATGTGGCCGTAGACTCCACAGTATTTTAGTGACTCAATAAAGTCCTAAGTTTTATTTAAATGCTTTTTAGTTTCAATAAACATTTATTTAATAGCCTATATGTGATCAATAAATGGCCTTTGCCTATCTAAAGAAAAACTCACTCAGAACTCTGATATGTTAACGGTACTAAATAAATAAAGAAATATGTGCATACACACATAAATGAGTTAATACATTAACTGTGTTAAGATAAGATTTAGATATAGATGAAAAAATATCTGTAGATAATTTCTTTGTACAGTATTCTGCATTCAGTTGTTTATGTTTTTGCAGAATCCAGTATTGCACACTAGTTGGTCATTACATTTTATTTCATTAGTATGGTTTCACTGTTTAAAATGATACCACTTCTTTTCAGACATAACCTGTTATCATAAAAGAATACAAAATTCTTAGTTCCGTGTTAAAGCACTTTAAAGCTTTAAGTATGGCTAAATGCTTCTTTTTCAAAATTCAATACGCCACTCCTTGGATGGTAGTGGCCCCAAGTTCAGTAAAGTTGGAAAGAAATTCACAGATTCAGACTTCCAGCATCTATAACTCGTTAGATATAGGTTGTCAGAAACATAAACAATGCCTCTTTCCCATCGCTGTAAGGCACACAAGCCCAGTTTTATCAAAAGTAGCTGTCTTTCAAGCTGCAGAAATAACACTGGTGTCTGTGGAGTGAACAGGGACCGTCTGCATCAGCAAAGAGAGACAAAAATATTCAATAACTTCACTCTTATACATTGTCGTGTCACCAAAATCACTGCTGCCTTCAACTGGCCCCTGCTGACAAAGTGTTTTAACAGAAATGTAAATGCTGTAATTTGGTTCTTTTAACAAACCATGTAACTTGGATGGATGCGATGCTGGCGTGACCGCAGTGCACACGTCTGATGTTGCTCACAGTGGTCCAAGGGTCTGCTCAGTGAGTTTGTGTGTTTGCTCAGACTCATGAAAAATTAGAGGGAACATTGGTCGCAAGTCAATTATGTTACTATCTACATGGATATGACTTGTTTCAAGAGCTTAAGTCAGGATTTAGAATGCATGTTGTGTGTGTGTGTGTGTGTGTGTGTGTGGGGGGGGGGGGGGGGGGGGGGTTTGACTTTTCACATTGGCATAGTTTTTTAAAGAGAATTTTACAGAGACTAAGTCTCAGTACTATCCAATAAAATACAGGAGATAATTTAAAATCCTGCTTCTCACATTGAAATGACAAGCTGTTTCTGAAAGACATTATTGTACCATATTATTCTGACAGAGCCCTTCACTTCCAAACTGGAGATATACTTGTGGTTCTTAAAGTTTCCAGAAGTAGAATGGAGGCAGAACTTTCAGAACTTTTCATGTTGTCTCCCTCTAGATTCTGTTTGTCCTCTTTGCAGGTATCTCTGGATCTCGAGCTGCACGTCTCTGATCGGCAGTCAGTGGACGTAACGATCTTTCAAGTGCTCTCATATTGTCTCTCTGTTCTTAATCTGCTTTTACGCTGTCCCCAGCCCAATCCTGAATTGAAAGTGAACTGGAATTTTAGCACAAGAAACATGTCATATTATGTAAGAGTGTAGTTCAATGATGTGTTCTTAATGATGTTTGGGCAACACACCAGTTGATATGCAATGCTTGGTTTCCATCAAGCACAGTTTGGTGGTAGTTTGATTGCTAAAAAACTACATTTTAGTCTAATCAGATCAAAGAACCTTTTGCAGTTGATGTCGGAGTATCACATCCCTTCTGGTGAACTCTAGACGAGATTTAATAAGAGTGTTTTTCAACAGTGACTTTCTCTTGCTACTCTTCCATAAAACTTTGACTGGTGAAGAATGTGGCCAACAGTTGTCTTTCTCTTCTTAACTGCTGAAGCTTTTCGATCCTTGGTGGCAAGAACAGTATGTATGTTTTAGGCATATTTAGGCATGTGGCATATTCCTTTCATTTTCCAATGATGGATTTCACTGTAGTCTGAGAGATATTCAGTGACTTGACAATTTTCTTGTATCCATTCCCTGACATATGCTTTCTAAGAACCTTTTCACATAGTTGCTTGGAGTATGAGATGCTTTTTTTTCTTTATGGTGTAGTTATAGCCAGAAGTACTGATTCACCACTGACAGATAATTATGTGACTTATAGCATCTTTTGGCTACACTCGTGTTAAATAAGGTGACTCGCTTCAAAGGAGGTGAATACTTATGCTGTCACTAATATTACAATTTATATTTAGGGGTTTGAGCACCAACAGTGCAAGGAACCTTTTGGAATTTTCATTGACATTGCTCTGCAGAAATATGTTTTCCCTTTGACACAAGAAAGTCTTTTTGTGTAAATGAGTCTTGAGACAATTTGACTGTAATTGGCGGGATATAAATAAAATTGAATTGAATTGAATGCTATTCAAAAAACCCAAATTAAATTGACCACAATTCAATTTTGAAAGGCAACTTTCAAAGGGGGTGAGCACTCCAAATAGCACTGTAATAAACTACTCAAGTACTATGTACTAATGAGACATATATATCCCTCCAGAAAGTTCTTGGTCTAGTCCACGGTCCCCTTCCAGACAGATGTGCTTGGAAAATATTCAAATTAAGTCTCTCAGGAGGCACCTGAATCAGATGTCTGAACTACCTTAACTGGCTTGTTTTGAAACTTGTACTTGCGATCTCATTCTTTTAGTCACTACCCAGTGTTCGTGATCACAGCTGTGGTTGGAACACAGATGAACTGGTAAATCAAGAGTTTTGTCTTCCGGCTCAGCTCCCTTCTCACCATGATGGTCCGGTACTGCCAATGCTGCACCAAGTTGCCTGTCCCATCTCACACTCTATTTTTCCATGACTCATGAACAAGATCCTGAGACACTTTAACTCCTTCGCTTGGGGAATCAACTCTCCTCAAACCCGGAGAAATCAATCCACCGGTTTCTGGCGGAGAACTATGGTTTTGGACTTGGAGAAGCTGACTCGCATTCCAGCAGCTTCACACTCAGCTGCAAACCGCTAAAATACATGCTGAAGGTCATGGTCTAATGAAGCCAACAGTACCACGTGATCTGCAAAAAGCTGAGACACAGTCCTAAGGTCCCCAAGCCAGACACCCTCCTCACCCTAACTGTACCTTGAGACCATGAACACCACAAACAGGATCGGAGATAAGGAGCAGCTCTGATGAAGTCCAGCACCCACCAGAAAGGTGTTTGACTTTGTGCCCAGAATGCAAACACATCTATAACATAGATTGCATAGGAACCGAACAGCTTGGAACAGTGCGTGTTGCGCTCCGTTATCCTGCTGTACCCCCGACAGGGCCCCTCGAGGGACATAATAGTAAACCATTTCCAACTGCAAATAAAATTTGCAAAATTACAATAACTGCAAAACATGTTGATTTGGTGGTCAAACTCCAATGATCCCCTTAGCTGTTTTGCAAGGTTAACCCCTTAAGCTTCAGTGTACCGCCGGCGGTACACCTACTAATTTGCATAGGAATTTCAAGAATGTCCGACGGCTGCAAACACGATTATACAAACACTATACGCCGATGGAAAGCTTAGATTCTCATGAATCCGCCGGTATAAACCACTTTCAGATGCGATTACCATAGCGGGTGAGAAAAACACATTTGTCCGACAAAAACGAATATTCATCCATCCGTTCTCTATACACGGCTTCAATGCACACAGCGCGACTCACATTTCCGGGTTCATTATTACACACAAAAAAAAAAGATTCCACAAAAAACGGCCATAATCCAACCTTTTACATCCAGACAACACAAGCCAGTAAACTATTTTATCCAAAACATGTCCTGAAGTCGGTATAAAATCCCCGAATCAGTCATTTTCAAGGAAATGCACCTCGCGATGCCCGTCCAGTATTCCCTGTATTTTTCATAATTTTTTTTATTTAAAAATAGAATATTAGCGATTCTTTGTACTGAAAACGGCTGGAATTGACTGAAGCTTAAAGGGTTAAAGAGCTTGTCCACTGTTCCACAGCTACAATCCACATTGTTCCTCCTGCAACCGAGTTCCAACAATCGGTCTGCCACTCCACAAGCTCACGATGTGATTCCAATACATCACTGAAGAGACACGTCAGCCAAGATAGCAAAACAATGTCTAGAGCCTTTAGCTTTTTGGAGTGAATTTCATCCACACCTGGCACTTTCTTAAGTTGCTTGACTACCTCAGCAACCTTTACCACACATGCTCACATGTGCGCGTGCGTGCGCACACACACACACACACACACAAACACACACACACACATCATGTCGACATGCTTTTATCATCTTCTGAAGTATATTTATGATGCATGCTACAATAAATGACGTCAACATGGAGTTAGGCTCGCTCTGTGGCTCCACTAAATAGATCAGCAAACAAGAGTTTTACAACCGGCTGTCATCTGTTCAAGAACAACAACTTAAAACATAGTTTGTTTCTCACACTTTAACAATAACTGTGCTGTGGAACTTGAAGATATTAGAACAGGTTTTTACATTAAACAAATAAAACTCGAGTTATCTTCAATCCGTTATCTTCAAGCCTGTGAACATAGTTCATTTTGCCAGAAATGAGGTCTTTGTGACTCATCCAATTTAATCGGTAATGTGAAAACCACAGGTGCGGTCCTACAACTGGCATCCTAAAAGTGCACCCTCAGGGGCTGCAGACACATCCTACTCAATTCTAATTCTTTTTCTAAATTCTTGTTGTTGAACATTTGTACGCAGGGAGATGAGCACCGTGATTAAAATGGATAATCTGCTGAATAAAAGTAGCAGGGCTGCTATACAGCACAATCCAAATCCTTATAATTTTCCGTTTCATTTTCACTTTCAGTGTGGGAAGTTGCTGCCAGGAACTTGCCCAGAACCTACAGGGACGAAGAAATCTCTAACATACGGACAGTTGAAGGAGGGAGGTGGGGTTCCCCCTCCCTCGTCCACTGGTACTCACAATATGAGCAGCCATAGAACTCAAGACGTACTCCAATGCGTCCCTCCCTGCTCCAGGCCAGTGGGATGAAACGGATGTAGCGGGCCAGGATGGCGTGCTGCAGCTCATGGCGAACCATACCCTCACTGTTTGTGTTTCCCTCAAATGTCTGAAACACAAGAACACACATGCCATATTTGTATATTGGTCCACAGCAAAATTTCATCCCGTTTCTGTTTGTTTTCCTCTATAGATTTTTGGCATGCTACTGGCATTCCATGCTTGACCCAAGAGCATTCAAATGTCGTTTGTATTTGGCTAACTTGTTACGCTATTTATATATTTCACAGATAAATTCAAAAGCAAAACAGTGACAAGCCAGTCATTTGTGGTCATCATGTGCCCTCTAAAGCTGACATTTAATATTAATTACAAGCAAATGCTGTGAATAATTTTTGGTCTTTGTGCGCCCTCCATTGGTATGTCAGTTTCACTGTAAGAAAGTGTTGGGGGTGGGGTGGGGGAATATAACAAAACATGAGGAAATCTTATGGCAGCTGTGGCTTGTGTGGTAAAACAGTTTGTCTTCTAATTGCAGGTTTCTAGGTTTCACCCCAGCTGCTATGGCTGTTATGAACCCATCCTCCACAGAGTCACTCTGCATTGGCTAAAAATGCTTAGTTTAGGAAGTATTTTTCCTCCAAAGTGGAGAGTTTCACTACTTTTTGGAGATTTCATTTGTGTGTCAAGTGACTGAGTGTGGAGCAGTCCTTTTTAGAAAACAGAAAAAATAACTTCTAATCTGCTCCCAATCACACAAAGATTCATCTTCATTTAACCACGCAATAGAGATTAGACATCAGAATGTAGCCACAAGGATCTTCTCTTATTCACTTATGACATCTAACTCAATAGACTTCATGTATTTTAGAGTTTAACTTTAATTCATAGGTAATGCACCACTGACTTCTTATTTCACTGCAAAATACAGTGCTGGCTGACTTTCTGCTCAATTCCTGGATTTGACAATTACCATTATGTTTGGGGTGTGAAAAGAGGCCAACGTTCAGCCACTCATGTCTCAATTTAAAATACCAAATTCAGAGGTAAAATGTTTTACTTTTGAGGCAAACACATTTTTTTCTTAAAAAATGTGAGGATGTACTCATTTACAGCAGAGCTTGTTGACAGTATAGTGAGTAGAGCCGCATTTAGGCGCAAGAGAAACATGAATCCATAATTAAGCACATTTGAGAGATGCCATTATTCTGTTGCTGATATCTGCAGTTCATTTACATAATTTTTTTGAATGGCATTATGTGTGAGTTGGAAAAACATGCTGAAAATAATGAAAAATCCATAGACAATAAATACTGTTACACTGAAACCTTGTGGACAGTTTTCCCATACTCCAGTGTATCATATACTCACTGCACACTATTGCTATGTGGTGAGAAATAACCTAGGAAAATTGCAAAATGTTTTAGCTAATATCTTTGCAATGGTGAAGGTGACAAGACAGCTTCCATTGGCTGGAAATCGAGTGAACGATGTTGAAGTGATTAATGTAGGCCACAGTCATTTGCATCATAAAGATTTTTGTGCCTATTATTATTTTTTACTAGACATATGTTCTAAATATTTCATTCAATCTTCGCTAGATGTTGTACATGACATGTTAGTAGGATCCAGAACACAGGAGAAATATGTTCCATTTGACAGTATGTTGTTCAATTAGCTGACAAATTTTTGAGGAATCACTTATGAACGCTTTACCCAGCTGAAACAGACTGACGCCATGGAGAAGTGGCAGTTTCGCTTTTAGAGGGCCCTATAGTAGTTTTTTTTTTTAAATTGCTCAATACAAATGCTACTACTCTCACACAAGTACAAACTTCCAGGGCTAAGAGATCCTCAAATGGCCACTTGAGACTCGTTCCAAGTCTAGCATGTCTATCCCTACTGACTAAACAAAATGTTGACAGCCTGACACATAAAATGTATTTTATCTCTCTAACTAATTTACTTCCATTGTTCAAAAAACTGCAGGATGGGATTTTTAAAGCCTTCCCATTAAATATTAGCGCTGCATATTATGCATAATTTAGACCCTCCAGAAAAACGCGATTATGCGATCGCGTGAATTCCCGCATAAATCACCAAAATGCCGCTGATTATGCGGGGGTCAATTATTTCACAAAAGGCCCCATAATCCCCGCAAAACAGCGCATAATTCCCGCAAGAATCTCACAATATAAATGGAGTTGTGTGTGAGTTTTTATGTGACGCCCAGGTGTAAACTAACCGTGACGTCACCCGTTGGTTTCAATGCTGAGAAAATGAAGCCCGGATTTTGCTACTTCCTGGTCGCCGTTTTGGATTTTTTGGAGCCAGTGACGTAAAAAGCGTCATCAAACAGGCTGGACCGGAGAGCAACTAGGGGTAGGATTGGCTGAGGACTCTCTTATCCCGCCCACATTTTACCGCAGAGGCTTCTGTTGCTGTCTATCAAGTATAGCCACGCCCCCTGGCTCCGCCAACTTTAATGATTTATTTAAAATTCAGTATTGATTTATTTTAAGATCGGCCACCTGATCTCTCATTTTGACCATGAAAACTAACGGGAAAAAAATCCTGAGCTGTAGAAAATCAGTCTATCAAATTTTATTTTTTTCCAAAAATGAATTGGGGTCTATGGAGATAAAGCTATTTGGAGCCAACCCTAGCGGACGGCGTGATATTGCAAGTTTTTGACACTTCCGGGTGGGCTTCAATTCTGGAGCCAGATGCTATGTCCACTATATGTACACAGTCTATGGTGACGCTAGGGGTGGACGATATGGCTAAAACTTTTATCACGATATAGCTCTTAATTTCGGTCGATACGATATAATTCCGATATCGATATAAGTAATATAAAAGCCTCAGAAAAACTGTTAAGAATGCACATTATTTTGACAGGACGCACCTCCAGTGTAAAATTTTAGAAATAAAAACTACAAAAAATTAATGTTCACCTTTTTAAGAAATTTGAAATCCCTGTCAAATAAACACAAAAGTCTCACCTTTTTCAATACAAATAGCTTTAACTTTAAACTACAATACAGTTATGCCATTGTTATAGATTCAAACAAAGGTGCTTCAACCAGGAAAAAAAAAGTGCTCAGAACTGCTGTAATACACACAAAACAGAGTGAGCGACAAACACAAATGCTCCTGGCCCAGAGTTTAGTCGGTGCCCGAAGCACTGCAGTCTTGTCCAGGAGTTCAGTTCAGCGGCTTTGATGATATTGGTCCCGCTATCTGTGGTGATGCAGACCTGCTGATCCTCGCTGAGTCCCCAGGACGCAAGCGCATCTTTAAGTCCGGCTGCAACAGCTTCACCGGTGTGATCCTCGGGAAAACAGACCGTCTGGAGGCATAAGCTGACAAGCTTCCAATCTTCCAATCTTGGTCAATAAAATGAACCGTCAGGCTCAAGTAAGGCTCGGAGGTTCTGCTTGACCACAGGTCAGCTGTGGTCGCAAATTTCGTGACGGACTTCTTCAGCTGCTCCTCCACCCTCTCTCTCACTTCACCGTAAAGTGCAGGTATGGCTGTGCGTGAAAAATATTTACGTCCGAGGAGCTCGTATCTGTGGTCGAGGACTGACATAATTTTCCTAAAGCCCACGTTTTCCACTGTAGTAAACGGCATCATGTCTTTAGCCAAGAAGTTTGCGACGGCCTTGGTTATGTCTTTATGGCGTTTGGAGTTCTTGTCATAAGGCATGAAAACAGCGATCTGCGTTTGCTGCATGGGCTTCTCTTTTGACTCCGCTGTCGCTGCTGCTGGGGGTGATGCTTCAGGTACGAGTTGGTTCAAATTTTTATGGTGCTTTATCTTCTGACTCTCGGCATACTCTATCGAGTGGAAATGCTTCAGATGGTGGAACAGGTTCGATGTGTTCCCGCTGCTAGTTGGCACGACTCTCCGGCATATTTTGCAGCACACTGAAACCTGAAGTTTATCGGATTTTCGATAGCCGAACCACTTCCACACCACCGAATTAGTTTTTCCTCTCTTGTCAACTATTTCGTCAGCTTTTTCTTCGCTTGTGGTAGCTTGTTCAGTCACATTTACATTACGGTCATGGGCCCTCATTTGGTAGCTTGCCGCGGTGGGGCTTTGCTTGCTTGAATGGCATTTAAAACGCTGTAATTACATACTCTAATGTACTATATCGAAATATTGAAAATGTGTTTAAAACTCATATCACCGTTATTGAATAAAAATATACCGCGGTATATATTGATATTGAAATATTGTCCAGCCCGAGGTGACGCCCGGCCTGACGTCATCAGTTCGCGCATTCACACACACACACACACACACACACACTAGAAGCACGAGCTGATGCGGAGCGCGGCGCTCAGAGACGAAAAACGAGAATGGCGAATGCTCAAAGATCACATTTACCTACGAATATTTCAGCCAGAGACCGGGCAAAACAGTACCCAGATTTACTGCACGAAAGTGGAGGGAAACTTTTTTGCACCCCGTGCAATATTGTTCTGGAGCACCGAAGAAAATCAACCGTGTTGCAGCACTTCTCCATGACTTCTCCACGGAGTGTGCTGTGTGAGTGCGCTGTGTGGGTGGGTGTGTGTGTGTGAGTGAAGGAGCGCACCGGGGTGTGCATGCGTGTGTGTGGTTAAACCCCAATTACAATTTCTTAAAAAATTAACAGGAAACTGTTTTAACCTCAGTAAGGGATGTGTGTGTCCTAGTAACAGGATGTAGGAGAAGAATCACCTTTTTTTCCCCAATTCTTACATATTTCGCATCTTTTTGCATATTTCACAACTATTCGCATACTTTGCAACTTTCCGCAATTTCCCCACATAAAATGGCATAAAAACCCTGCATATTTATTCGCATAATCAAGGATTTTAGCCTGCGGAATCAATGATTTTTGCCCGCATTTTTCTGGAGGGTCTAATAATTAAAGGTGTTTCATGCTTTGAATGACAGGTCGGCAGAACATTACAGCCCAGTCACACAGATGGCCTGCTTCTGCCAGGAGTTACAAAAGTGTCTACTATCGCATATATGACAATGGTCAGGGTCAAAACCAGTTTCAAAACCACTGTTCAAGGACACCTGTTAGTAATGTCATTAAGCATTAATCCATCTTCACATACTGTTCATGATCCCATACCCTACGGACTAAAACCTTGAAACCATGCATCGATTGCACTTGCGCCACATAAATGGCTGCAAGTTACGGGAGCTCCTATTTACTTTCTCTCTTTTATTTTTTTTGTCTTTTTTCTTACTGATCTCATACGCACATGTGCAGTTATCGAGGTACTGGTGAGACTAGGGGCTATACAGTGGCATGGTGGCTAGCACTTTTTTCGTCTGCAGCAAAGAAATCCCGAGTTCACGTCCTGGCTTTCCCGGGATCTTTCTGCATGGAGTCGGTTTGGAGTCTGCCTGTTATTATTGGAATTGTAAGATTTCTCCCAAATAAGACTGGGGAGATAATGGCGCTAACCAGGCTACAGAGGGAGTACCGAAGGCTTGGCTGAATAAACTCAATCAGCCTGGACAGTTTTCAGCTTATACAAGAGGACAGAGCATAGGAGAGAGGGACAGAAGAAGAAGAAGGGACAGGGAGCAGATGTTTGTCAATGACAGATAGTCCCACACTGGGTACATTAGTGTTAAAGAGCAGTGCTGCACTAAAAATATCAAACTTTTAGCCATTAGCATTCAGCCGTACTACCTGCTGAAGGAGTTCTCACATGGCATTGTGATAACTGTGACCAGAAATGGGCAAACGACCTAATTCTGTTTTTCAACAGTCCTCCCCCACCAACCATGCTGCACCCTGGAGGGGTGGAGGAAACAGGATTGAACATACACCTGGCTCCATGGACCACTGACTACCTCACCAACAGTAGGTTCCACAGCTGTGTCTGATGAGGTGGTCTGCTCCACAGGGGATGGTGGTTTCTCCATTTCCCTTCACCCTGTACACATCAGACTTCACAGAGAACACTGTAAACTGTCACTCCAGGAGTCCTCCAGTTGTACTTATCTGTATCCAGCTGCTGCAACGTGAATTTCTCCGGTGAGGTATCAATAAAGTTTCTCTGAACTTATCTCAACCTGGATCCACTTTTAAAATGTCAAGCAATTCTATTCCAATTTAGCTTGTAAACAGCCTGTTGCTGTGTCTTACGTTTCTTTACACTAAGATACTGCCCTTGTGTGATTTTTGATGTCCATTTTCACCTTTCACAGACAGCGTGTTTCCTTTTTCTGATAGTTTCAACACTTCACTTGTTATTGTTCAGCCCTGGAATCCGAAACCTCTAAAGCTCTTAAACCTTTTATTCATAGAGGGACCATTGTGTGGTAGTTGACATAATTAATATAGAAACTTTCAGTATTTTTCTAAAAACTGTAAATATATTAAATTTAGTTTTGAACTCCTTCATGCAAGATTACGTCATGTCCTCCTCCACATCTGCTTAGCTGGCAGCTTCCATTCTCCGTCCATCTATTTTTCGCTTCCTGTGGGCATGAGAGAAGATACCAGTGCCTGGGAGTGGCTCCCCTGCTGTCACTCACCTTCATGTTCCATAAAACTCTGACTCAGTTCACAATTCAACACTAGACCATTGAACAGACTACAGTCAGTCAGCTCTGGACCAGCAATTCTATTAAGTTTTGTCTTTTGCTCTGGTTTAACCTTTCCTCTGCCTACTACTCTGCTTGGATCTTGTTTCTCACACTGCTCTCCCCCAAGTCAGCTGCCTGCTAAGTGGAGTAGCTTGTTCACTAGTCTTGTTTATTAATTCTTGCTACTTGGGTTCAGTCCGTTTTCATGGTGGTGTGATTCTGCTTGCTCTAACTTCATTTTTTGTGTAGTTTATGGATTACGCTCTACCGCGTCGCCAGCTCCTGGTTCGTAGTAGCAATTCTGTCTGTAGCTTTCTCCTAACTGGCCCTAGCATTGTGGTCAGTAGACCCATCAATATTCCAGAGAGATTAAGATACAAGGTTGAGTCTGCAATGTTTTTTGATTAGTTTTCCACCATTAATAATTTCTGGATTTAGTCTGTATTTGTCCATTAGTTTTTCCCATAGTTCTAGCATTTCCAGGTTACTGTCGTTACAGCTGTAAATTTCTGGTTTGTCGTTTCGATAGTTTACTCCCAAAGGTCGCTAGTGTACCTTGGGAAATCTTTGCCTCCTTTGTTCATAGTCTGTTTGTAGCCTTCTCTTTAGGTTTCCCAATTAGTTTTCTCTTCAGTCCCTTCCCTTTCTCAGTTCATAGTTCCTGCTGTCATCCTATGCCTTTGTACAGATAGCTTTTCAGTCCCATTTATAGCACAACCCTGTGGTATGGTCATATTCCAATTTTTACAATCAGTGTGTATTGTGCTCGGCAAAACAGTCAATTCCACCAGTAACGACTTCTCACTGTTATAATGGTCATGTTTTCCAACTCCTTTGATGGCCTGCTTTTGTTTTTTTCCTTCATTCCTAATAAACACTTTGACAGGTTAGTTGCTGGCCTCAGAACAAATAGAAAACAACCTGAAACTCGGATCATATTCTATAACAATAGGCTGATATAAATGAGTGCTGGTAAGGTAATTGAATAACATGTCGGGCTGAAAGACTTTGTGCTATAAATACAAAGCGTTTTTGTGGGCCCGCACCAGTAGCTTAGAAATATATAAGGTGGTGATCCTTGCCATCTAGAAGTTGTCGTCTTCCTGCTCTCTGTGAACTAGGTCACAGAATAATCTTCAGCTCTGTTTTCCAACAATAACGTCTACAGCTTTCTTTAAAAATGTTTCAGAAAGAAAATGTACATCCTTAACCTCATCGTTCTGAATGTTGTACATTGACAGAATGTCATGTTAGACCGACAGAGAATCGATATTACAATCGCAAGATGGGCTTCACGATCAAAAAATACCCCCCAATCCTGGGTCTCACAACCAGCTAAGTGATTTCAATCTAAGCAACTGACAATTTTACTGTTTAACCTTAAAACGTACCCTAGGGTGGCAAAAAAAAAACAACAAAAAACACTTTTTCCTCCTGGCCTTCATTCAAAATAGGTCATTGAGAAAAGATCAATAGCTATTTAATTAGCTAAAAAGAAACAGTTTATCATGGTACACTTTTCAACTATAGCACTAAGCCCTTCTCTAGCAGTATAAGTGACATGTTTGTGCAATTTTTAAAGGAAATCACATCAAATGGTTTCTTACCCAAATGTTTCCATCTTGTAGATAAGGCCTCCAGTTTTTCGGTGTGTCACTGTACAGCAGCCGATACTTGCTGGTCCAATCAAAACTACTGTAGCGACCCTGTGTCACTATGGCAACCACTTGCTTTCTAGATCCCAGGTCTACCTGTAGCCACTGGTAACGGTCTGTATCCAAGGGTGACCAGCCTCCAGCACCTGGATTTGTGGGTGTTGTAGGGGTGGACAGGATTAAAGATGGGAAAAATAAAAATAAATGGAAGAAGAGCAGACAAATGTATCTGGAACACTGGAAACACAATTATTATTTAATAAGTGTCTTTACTGTTTTCATCTTAGAGCAACATTGCCCATGCACTGTTTGATAGACCCCGCTCACACAGCTGATATCATCACAGTGTGTTTGGCAAGTAGGGTCAGTCTAGGTACCGTAAAACGGGGCTATAAGGGACAGAGGGGTAATAAGGGACATTTTTCCAGAAAATGTTTTAAATGTAATTCTGCGGTTTTTATGTTGAGCAGGATGCGGTTTTGTGTTGTTTTTATCAATTATCCATGAATTCTTAAAGAAATCTAGGTAAAAACCGCAGAATTACATTTAAAACATTTTCCGGAAAAGTGTCCCTTATTACCCCGCTGTCCCTTATAGCCCCGTTTTACGGTACAGAAAGTTGGCAGATTACAGGAAAATTCAAAATAGTGTCTGAATAGACATTGTGGATATAATTTTTTGCCAGAACAGCTTCAGTTTTAACTCTTCAAGTCTGATATTCAGATACCGAAATTAATATCCAGATACCGCTGTAGCGAACAAATATTCGGATATTTGGGATATTCGGGTCCAGATCTGAATTCTGGTTGAAGGTATTTTTGACCATTCTTCTTTACGAAACATCTCCAGTTCAGTCAGGTTTGATGGTTTCCAAGCATGGACAGCCTGCTTTAAATCACACCACAGAATTTCAATAATATTCAAGTCTGGGGACAGAGATGACCATTCCAGAACGTTGTAGTTGTTCCTCTGCATGAATGCCTTAGTAGGATTTGAGCAGTGTTTAGGGTTGTTGTCTTGTTGAAGTATCCAGCCCTGGCGCAACTTCAACTTTGTCACTGATTCTTGAACACTGTTGGCAAGAATCTGCTGATACTGACTGGAATCCATGTGACCTTCAACTTTAACAAGATTGCCAGTACCTGCACTGGCCACACAGCCCCACAGCATGATGGAATCACCACTAAATTTTACTGTGGGCAGCAAGTGTCTGTCTTGGAATGCTGTGTTCTTCATCCGCTATGAATACCGCCCCTTGTTATGTCCAAATAACTCCATTATAGTTTCATCAGTCCACAGCACCTTATTCCAAAATGAAGCTGGCTTGTCCAAATGTGCTTTAGCATACCTCAAGCGACTCTGTTTGTGGCATGTGTGCAGAAAAGGCTTCTTCTGCATTACTCTCCCATACAGCATCCCCTTGTGCAAAGTGCGCTGAATAGTTGAACGATGCGCAGTGACACCATCTGCAGCAAGATCATGTTGTAGGTCTTTGGAGCTGGTCTGTGGGTTGAGATTGACTGTTCTCACCATCCTTCGCCTCTGCTTATCTGAGATTTTTTGGCCTGCCACTCCGGACCTGAACTAGAACTGTGCCTGTGGTCTTCCATTTCCTCACTATGTTCCTCACAGTGGAAACTGACAGCTGAAATCTCTGAGCTAGCTTTTTGTATCCTTCCCCTAAAGCATGATGTTGAACAATCTTTGCTTTCAGGTCATTTGACAGTTGTTCTGAGGCTCTCATGTTGCCATTCTTCAGAGCAGATGCAAAGAGGAGAACAACTTGCAACTGGCCACCTTAAATACCCTTTCTCGTGATTGGCTTCACCTGTGTATGTAGGTCAAGAGTGAATGAGCTTACCAAACAATTTTTGTGTTCCAAAAATTAGTGCTAAAGGTACTCAAATCAATAAAACAACAAGGGTGCCCAAATGTATGCACCTGCCTACTTTTGTTCAAATAATTATTGCATACTTTCTGTAAATCCTATAAACTTCATTTCACTTCTCATATGCCACTGTGTTCGTCCGCTATATGAGATATTTAACAGAAATTGCTGATCCGAACAGCCAGTGATTTATAAAGGAAAATCTTGAAAATTATCAGGGGTGGCCAAACTTTTGCATACCACCGTATGTCCCAAAAGGGAACCTGAGGTACGAAAAAGGAAGTCAGAAAAACAGGAAATCCTAAACTAGCCATCAGTGAACTAAAATGAGGACAGATTCACTTACTGCATGGCTTATTTCTCGCCTCAAATGGTTTCAGAAATACTTTTCCCTAAAGTGTTTTCAAAATAAAAGAGAAAGTTGGTGACCAAGCCGCTATGTTTATGCGACGCATTTGCCGGACTGTCAAGCTGAAAGCTTGGTCATGTGACCACGTAGTGGTCTAGTATGGTCACACACTAGACCACACTAGACCAATGTTCTAGTGTGAAGCTCGAGCGCTGTCATGTGATAATGTTGTGGCCCGCTAGTGACCCCCCACCATGCAGGCAAATTTCAGATGTGGCATGTTTACAGGCGGGAAAAATGCATCTCGTGGACATGTACCTTCAGGGTTTCAAAGTGACTGTGAATATTTATTAAATTCAAGACAGATAGACACAAAGGGTAAACTTCTCTAACGCTACCCCTGTCCATACAAAGTGCTGCTTCATCTGATCAGCTTAAATCAAGTATAGTGGCTCTTGTAGCACCAACAAATCAATATCATACTTGTCTGTAGAGAGGAGTGTATTACAGCCTCATATAAAAGTAACAATAATGATAATAATAATATTAAAGCAAATAAAGCACTGGTATCGGAATAGTATCAGCAGATATCCAAATTCGGGTATCGGGATTGGATTGGAAGTGAAAAAATGTGGATCGGTGCATCCCTATTACTAACAAGGGCTAAGGACATTACAGTGCATAACGATCATGCTCCTGCTGTTCCTGGCCTCAGTGCTACCTATTTTGCTTTAGCCAGAATACAATTCAATGTGTGTATGCAATAACAGGAACTGTACAGTACCTAACATTACAAGGCATACCTTGTTTCCGGTTGAGTTTGGCATAACCGGCTCCATATCCTCGGCCATATATCGATGAACTGCTGAAGGAGCTGTAGGGGAGAGGAGTGGCCAAACTGTCCTCACACTTTCCTGAATCACAGACAAAAAACAGACACAGAGATATATTTGGTCACCCTCCTGATTCTTCTTGTCATGATGCTAGCAGGTCAAAATATTAAATAAGTCTACAGCTATAAGTAATGCACTGGTTCAATAAATTATTCATTAATAACAGCAAAATTTGTAGCATTCCATCAGCTGTATATTTTTTATAAAATGCAAATGAGAAAATATTTGTATTCAGTAATTTGTACTCAGTAATATAAGATGGTGAACGAAGAAAATGATGCACTTCCTAAACATCAGCATGACAGCCCATGCAACTGTTGAAATGGCTAAAGACTAAATTTTGTTGCAGATTAAGATTCAATTCCCTCTTTACTTTTAAGATTAGGCAGCAAACTTTCTTTTTTGAAAAGGCTTATAGTTTGTGCTGTCTCAGGTGAAACCATCCATTAGTTATGCTGCGTTTGAATTTTTCTGAGAAAAAGCACAACAGTTACCACAGTCATCTTCAGTCTCAAAACCTTTGTCATACATCAGGTAGATTTAGAGGAACCAGCAGGATTTTAATATACACTGCCTGGCCAAAAAAAGTCACCACCTGTACTTTACTAAGCAAATAGGTAAGAGCCTTCCATTGGAGAATTACTGCAGTGATGAATATGTTTCAGCTGGCAACAACTTATTTAACCCTAGCTAGTGCAGTGTGGTGCTTCCCATTTTGAAAACAACCATGTCAGAAGACATATTCTGTGGTCATGGAAAGGATGTTAATCTGTCAAATTATTGGCCTGCATCAAGCAAAGAAAAAAACTAAGGAGATTTCTGAATCTACTAAAATCAGGTTATGAATCGTCCAACGCATTATTAAAACCTGGAAGGATAGTGGTGAACCATCATCTTAGAGGAACAAACGTGATCGGACATGTGGTCTGATGAGTCCAGATTTACCCTGTTCCAAAGTGATGGGTGCATCAGGGTAAGAAGAGAGGTGGATGAAGTGATGCACTCATCATGTCTAGTACCTACAAGTCTGTGGGGGTTAGGGTTATGATCTGGGGTTGGTCAGGTTCAGCAATGGTATGTCCCCAAAGAATGAGGTCAGCTGACTACCTGAACGATCAGGTGCTTCCATCAATGGAGTTTTTCTTCCCTGATGGCACTGGCATGTTCCAAGATGACGATGCCAGGATCCATGGGCTCACATTGTGAATGAGTGGTTCAGGGAGCATGAGACGTCATTTTCATACATGGATTGACCTCCACAGAGAACAGACCTCAGCCCCATTGAGAATCTTTGGGATGTGCTGGAGAAGACTTTGCACAGCGGTCCAACTCCCCCATCTTCAATTTAAGATCTTGCTGAAAAATTAATGCATCTCTGGGTAGAAATAAATGCTGTGACATTGCAGAAGCTTATCAAAACGATGTCGCAGCGAATAAGTGCCATACTCAAAGCTAAAGGCAGTCCAAAAAACATTAGTGTGCGACTTTTTTTGGCCGGACAGTGTATATGTTAATGTTACAGGTAGAATCAACGAAATTAGTGCATTATGTTTCTAGTTTGTGCAGAAGTCTGACATTACTTTTACATTTTTTTTGTGCAACATTTTCTATATAAATGGACAATCTCTGTATAAAATTTAGGTTTTGAAAGGGGCGTGATGAACAGTAAGAGTGTTTCAGTGTGTGTGTGTGTGTGTGTGTGTGTGTGTGTGTGTGTGTGTGTGTGTGTGTGTGTGTGTGTGTGTGTGTGTGTGTGTGTGTGTGTGTGCATGCCTGTGTGCGCCAACGGCAGGTGCAGGAAATGGTAATGAGCTTCCTCATATGCATTACAAAATAAGCTAAGCATGTCTCAAGCAGTTTAAAAGAGCAATAAAAAGATTATCTGCATAACAGACAGCTGGGAAGACAACCTCAACACTTCACCAATAGCTCATCCCTTTTAGAAGAATACTTGTCTATTTATTATTTGATCATTTAAACAGCTTTGTCCATCTTGGTATTTTGCTTTAGTTTTCAGCAAAACACAACATGCAATGCAACGGTGATGTTTTTGGACATTCAGTTTAAAATGTCTTTTAATCTTGATAATTCTGCAAAGGTGTAGAGAAGCTGACCTGTTTGACAAATGTTGTTGCATGTTCTCTGTTCAATATGTATCACCTCAGACCTCTGCTCAGAAGGACTTGTAACCGCAAGCAACAGCTCCTAAGGAGGATAGCTGCAAGACAAATTATCGCCACTATGCAGACTGATAACACAAATTTACAGAAGAAATGAGCGTTGCTTTTATTGTTTTACCATTTTTATTACTCCATCTAGTACAGGAGCTTTTTCAGTTGTGGTATTTAAGTTTAAGAGCTGTCACTATCAGTGAAGCAAGCCATCACTAGGCTGAAAAATCAATACAAATCCAATAGAGGCATAGCAAAAACATTAGGCATGGTCAAATCAACTGTTTGGTACATTCCTAAAAAGAAAGAACACACTGGTGAGCTCAGCAATGCCAAAAGACCCAGAAACACACGGAAAACAAGTGTGGTTGATGACAGAAGAATTTTTTCCCTGGTCAAGAATAACACCTTCACAACAGTTGTTTAAATCAAGAACACTCTCCAGGAGGTGGGCATATCTGTGTCAAAGTCAAACTTCACTAGAGGTAATATTCTAGAAGTTATCATACAATAAATAATAATTTAAAAAAAACAGAATTTCAAAGTAAAATAAATTGTAAATTCTTAAATTATCATTTATTGATTTATCAACCATCTGGTAATCTTCAATTATTCATGAGTTGCTTATATGTTAGATGTTTTCAGTGAAACTAAATTTGGGTTCAGAGTTACAGACTGACTGCTGCTTATAATAATTTGAAATGTCTCTGTTGTATAACAGGAGTCAAAAAGAGTCAGGTATAGAGTTTCATTATGAAGAGGCTGCTCGGTCAACTTGTGGACTGTAACTTTGGCCACAGGTCCTGTCAAGGAAATGGCTTAGTGTCATATTTATATGCTGTTGTGTATGAGGACTGCAGAGCTTCAAGTTTTACATGGTATGGAATAGGGATGCAAACAATTAATCGATTATCGATTAATTGTCGATAAGAAATTACTCGATTAAAATAAGATAATTGCACTTAATTGCGTTTTGCACTTGTAATTCCCTGCCAGCCCGCATGAGGGCGCGCTTGACACCAGACATCCTTGACGCACACGGAACACAAGAGAATCTGGCCTCTGACGACAACAACCAGACAAACGAGAAGCAGTAAGCTGGCAGGATGCAGAGGACAAGACGGAGTTTGGTATGGAACCACTTTAAGTTGGTTAATAGAATAGAAAAGAATCTATTCACTAATGACGACAAAGACGCCAAATGCACAATCTGTGGAAGTATTTTAAAGTACAACTCCACAACTTCACTAAAATATCACCTCAATACGCCACATTCAGCCGTGCTGCAAGAAGGGAGTAGCTCTCAGCCTACAATCACCGCAGCGTTGGGACGATGAGTATGTGACTCCACGAAGGCAGAGGGCATTACCCAGTGGATATGTGACATGGTTACTCCAGACATGCTACCAATAAATGTCGTTGAAGGACAGAGGTTTAGAGAGGTAATAAAGTACATCGAGCCAGGATACAATATTCCCTCTAGAACAACAATAACCACCCGCATGAAAGCAAGCTACGCGAGGAATAAGGCAGAGTTAAAAACACAACTTGCAACCGCGAATGTGGCCCTCACAGCGGACTGTTCCATTTATGAATGTGATGTTCCCTGCTGTTAAGAATAAATCTTTTATTAAGGAATATGATTTGCATTTTCTCTTTCATAAGAAAGATAGCATTTTCATAGAAAGGAACCTATTGATTCAGAGGGAAATTGAGCTTCTCAGAACAATTGCCGCTTATCAATTAATCGATCATCGATCAGTAAGATGAAACAACTATCGATTAATGAATTTACATGATAATTTGCATCCCGAGTATGGAATATTGCACAAGGAAGTTTCAACTTATAACCTATTAATATGTTTGCGACCTATAAAAATGTTAATAAGTTAATGTTATAAGTAAAACACTATTCCTATTCTTCTTTGGAGTGAGAGAGAAATGAGGTCTCTCCAAAATGAAATGAGCACCAGTGCTAAATTTTACCATAAAACCAATAAGCTTTGACAATAACGATTCTGCTATCAGTACTTTATAGATTAATATAAATGTTATGTTGTACATTCTATCTCACCAATGGTATTGTCAAAGGTACATTATAATTTTTCAAATTCAGAAGCGACTTCTCTCTCTTGGAGCCTGTATGTTTGGAGACAGAGCCGCTCTGAGACAAGCCTGCAGCTCATTGCAAAAACTCTGCTCTCAGTGATGATGGAGGAGACAAGTAAACATTTATTGCCTGTTGATGCAGACAATGTGTAACAAGTCCTTTGCATGTAATCTTCTATCGTACCCCAAAATTTATGAACATTATGCTGACTTGCCATGAAGTGAATCAATACTGAGCATACGCAGTTAAAATAAGTCTCTCATATTTGGATATTAGTAGCAAACTGGCAGTTGATTTGACATAATAGTATCCTATTAACCTATAGAGACTAGATGCTGGCTCTCTAAACTAAATGAGACTCTTGCAACAGATCCTTTGAAGTCTCTCTCAGATCATTCGAAAATACAACCAGGTTTCCCAAACCGAGCAGCACATAAGGTTGCTATTGATCTGCAACAGTGTTCTAAAACAAAAGATGCAACAGGGCTGGTGATTTAAAGCTGGCACTGAATTTTTCAATCTTATGTAATTTGACTTTCTGAGCAATATCTAGCTAATGAATTTTCTTCTGCATTAATAAAGTCATCTAATTTTAACTTAGTTAACAAAAAGATGTTTAACCATTTAAATAGGCACCACAAAGCTCCGTCTGACAAGTACAAAACCAGATCTGAATGCCATTCGAAGCAAAAAAAAATTTTTTTAGTCTGTCAAAGTTACACCACATGAGAGAAAACACTGATGCAGTAATTTTTCACCTTGAAAGACATGATACCAATTAGCACTGTCACCAAATATGGCATATCAGATCACTTGATATGCAATATCACTACAAACCAATTTTTTCAGGCTGCCATCCTAGAGCCATGTAAAAAAGTCACAAGCTGAAACAGAGCTATTACAAGTGGAATACTATGCAGCTACCATGGACTTGGGGTCCAGCAAGACAATAGAGGCCACACATAAGTCTTTCTGTCCTCTCTACTGAAGATTAATAACTGAAATAACTGAATAACTGCTTCCAAAAACTTCATATGATCATACAAGTGACAAAACTGCAAAGGGGATTAAAGGAGGTGTTAGCTGCTTGAGGTCTCAGTGAGAGAAGTAATGTTTGTGTAACAACAGACAATGTAATGAACACAGTGAAGGCTCCCATCCTGAACAAACAGACCACCAGTGCTTGAAACACTGACTGCATCATGTAATTGATAAGTTAGACACATACAATATTTAAAAGGTATTTTACTTAACAACCTATCCTGGATAACAACAGCATTCATGAAATTAATCAGAAAAGCAAATGTTATTTGGTTGTTGGCAATGAACTCTAGGGAGCCACCAAAAGGCTGAGGTCAAGTGTCCAAGCGGCCAAAAAGAGTTTTCTCCATATGGTGGTTGGGCTCAGTCTTAGGGATAGGGTGAGGAGCTGAGACTTGAGGCTGGAGACTGGAGGCTTGGATTACCTCTTCGTATCAAAAGCGGGATCAAGCAGAACCACATCAAATTGGAATGTGACCACAGGACAGACAAAACAACTTGATGGAGGTATCTGATACCACATCTAGCTTGGGAATGCCTTGAGAATCTCTCTGAAGAATTGGAAAGCACTGTTGGAAGAAGGGACTGAAATGACCTGCTTAACCTGCTGTCAGAAGTGACCAGACCCTGAGAGTGCAATGCAACACAACAAGAATGGCATGTCTAACTGTACTGTGTTTTTCATCTTAATGGCTGTTCAGCACTCTGTAAAGAGTTTCTTAAAACAACAGCTATGAAACTGAGCTGATGCAAAACAGATAAAGGGAAAACCATTTTGATAAGGTCTGACATGAGAAACTGTGATGGCACAAGTATTAATCACTTTAGTATTTCAAATGGAAATTGTCACATTCTTCCCCAAAACACTCTGATCACATTTTAGGAAGCCACTGTAGATGGTGAATTATTTTAAAAAAATGATCATGACAATATGACAATTTGTGGCTGGATTTCAAAAGGCTGTTGACTCATGATCCCTGTACAATCTGGCAGTTTTAGAAAGAAGAATAGGGTAAAACTGCAGTGTTCAAATATGATTGAGACCTGTCCACATAGGCTCAATGCTGCAACTTTAGCCCAAAGTGAATCTGCTAAATACTGGCTTTTTGAAGCTAAATACTTATGCAATCACTTATTTTACATGCAGCAGGCTTTACATGGACAAAAGTACTGCTTAAAGATTGCAGGTCATTTTGATCCTTTTTAAGTGTGTCGGAGATCCCAGACAAATTGATGGGTCTGTGCAAATCATTTTAACTTTTGTAAAGAAACCATCACACAAAATCTGCCAGTATCTGTTAGTTTAAGAAATTGCATCTAACCCACACCAAATTTGACATAACAAACATGTGAACTACAAAAAAGGCCATATACCACATATGTGTGTGTATACACTATGTGCATAAGATGTAACCCTTTACATATGTAATGATTCTATTTCTGTACAACTGCATTAGAGTTATATAGCAGTTTATAAGCAAATGTAAATGAACTGTGCATGTAAATTAGCAATTCATAAAAGCTTTTAAACACAGTGAAATCACATTTCATTATGTATTAGAAAACAACTGTTGTAGAATTTGAATAGTTAAAACACAAGGCAGACTACGTGTTAAAATCTTCTGCTATTTTTGGATACATTTGTGGAGCACCTCTGAATGTAACAGCCAGTATGGGAGTTACACATTTCTTATCATTATTCTGTAACTGCTGTAGTTATGTTGTTCATAATAACTGCAGTAATAATAGACTGGTTGCTCTTTTTATACTGTGAACTTTTGTGCTTTCTAGAAGTTAAGCAAAATGAAGACAAATACATACAACAGCCTACAGATTCTGCTCTTGCTTGAGAAACACGCACGTCTTTTCCCCTTCAGCAACTCAAATATGATAATGACTGCCTTCAATGTTTATATGACCGAGTACTGTATCATTATCATTACAATATTTTATGATCCCCTGCCCTGCAGCTGATCCTGGTTATTTGACTTCATACGAAGTCCTGATTCTGATCCACATCCCTGACTGCATAGGCAGCTGGACTGGCCCCAGCAAGAGCAAGCTTCCAAATTAGCCACGACTGCTACTGTGTACGTGTGTTTGCGTTAGCCTACTTACGGGATACTGGGGATGCAGCGCTGGAGATGCTGACGATGCTGTACAGGACTGGCAGCAATAACATCGCGGTCAGATGTAACATCTTCACAGAAACTCACACAGTTAAATAGACAAAGACAATAACACGGGTACAGGCGGGTTGTGGTTCCCTCCCCTGGACTGTCGTTGTTTCAGCGATTCACAATCGAGATGCTGTTGTCTTCATTAGAAAAGAAGAATAAGCAATGGCTGGTCGCCTGATGCGCTTTGTGCGTGGCCTTTTGTCTTTTTCTCTCCTAAGCTATCAACCTGTCCAGTGACGGTCCAGCAGGGTCTGACTTCCGATAGTAAGCCTGTGAACAGAACACGGTCGTGCTGCGGGCCAGGCCTCGAGCTCCAGGTGCATGGTCAGAGAGAAAAGCAGACAGTCCGTAGCGGCACAAACACTAAACTGCCAGACCAATCAGTACACCCCCACTCTCTGTATAATTTGGTACGGTCCGATATTTACAACAATGCAGGGGTCCTTCAACAAAGGATGGGGCAGAGGGGAGCAAAAGGGTCTGCAGTAGAAAATAAAAGAAAGATGTAAGAACTGCGTAAAACACACATATTCGAAAAGAGAACACAATAGAAATATAAAATAGAAATGCATTGCCCATAGAGGTTTTGAATCTGAAGGATGCAATATACTACACAAAACAAAAAACGGTAACACACAAAAAAATAATATGTGAGTAAAACCTACAAATTGTAATCATTCACAAGAACTATTTGACACTCACTTAGTGTAAAGAATATATTTAGTTTAGCCTGTTTTTTTTTTTTTTGGACCAACCCAGTTTCTTTATGTTGTCCTTAATTAAAAACATTAATTGTCCTAATTAACTTAATGTAAGTGATATGTTCAGTGTAACTGAATTGATTACTCCATGTAAACCATTTTTGAAGGTTGACACAAAATTATTTAGAACACTTTCACATTTATTAAACAATAAATTAGTAACATCATAAACAGATGTACAAACCAATAACAGTTTCCCTCTGCTGAATACTAGAGATATAATGCCATCAAGAAAATAAATCCTGCAGGTGTTCCACTGACATTGAAACAACTCCTAAGATGACATGGTGATTTTACTGGGATATCAGTACGATTTCTATTTCAGAGGAGACCCCAACAATCGGTTAAATATATGTTCTATTTGTTGGCCCATTTGGGAGTAATGGCTTGAGCAGAAAATTCTTTGAGCCCCCATTTAGTCAGTAACTAAAATTATCACTTGATGACAAAGCAAATTTATAGTCAACACTTAAATATTTTTTCTGACAACACATTTCTTTTTAGCAACTTAAAAATAGAACAATATTAGACGTTAGTCCAAGAGCTTGTAAAATCTCCTTCAACTAAACACCAAAGACTTTTAATAATGATAAAGAAAATAGCATACCTATTGCTACAGATACCTACTAGTGTCACGTGTCACCCCTTCATTTTTATTTCCCATGGTGTTCCACAGCTCTTTCAACTTTTGTTATATGTTACTGTCTGTCGGACCCCCCTTACCTTTGTCGTCATACTTTTGGTTTTTGCAACTATTTAATTAATTTATTTATTTTTTAATACAGGCCCCTCCCTGCCCTCTGACCCACTGACTGACCATTCGTATATGGGGCAGGACGGCCCAGTCTGTCTCCACTCATGTTGTGTATTGGATCAGGTGGTATAGTTTTCAGTTGCTCCCAGTCATTGAATGCAGCTGGGAGCAATCATCCAATCGCATCTTGATTACTGGGCGGTGCTATAGTGCATTATATCTGTGAGAGGGCTGCACATTTTCCACATGCGTCCTCTACCTGGAGCTGGGGTGTTCACTCAGCTGCGTGGTTTGCCATGGCAGTCTCGAGATGCTGGCGGAGTATTTTTCTACCTACCTGTCAGGTATGTTCCAACGCAGTCACTGCGTCTCCCAGCAACATTTGTGCTGTGTCTGATCTGCTCGTTGCTTTCATTAGAATTCGGCTGGTACCTTGGCCAAAGGCTGGGAGCCGGGTGTGTGGCCTCGGAGCTGGGCATAACCTATGCATCATGTTGGATTTTTGAGGTAGGCTGGCTCATTCCTGTCATTTTGAATGTGTTTGCTGGGCTGCCTGTGAACTGACTGTTTGACTGCTGTTGGCAGTGATCGTGCGGCTGTTTCCCCTGATGCCTGAGGAGCTGCGGTTTTATTGACAAGCCGCTCCATGTCTGAAGCAAGCTGCTGCTGTTCTGTCTCCATGTCCATTGCAGCAAGTTCTCTGCTCTTCGGGAGTTGCTGCATCAGTCTTTTTATGGTGTTTTAAGGACAATCCTGGTGTGCGTGTGCCCATCGCCTGGCATGCCCGTTGTTGTTTGTAAAAATTATTAGCATCAGAATTACTTCTCTTTGTGTGGTTTTTTTTTTTTTTTTTTTTTTTTTTGTATCCGTTTATGCTCTCTTTCTGTGTTTAGTTTTGCAATTATTTCTTGTGGGTTATGTATGATTGTTTTAAATTTGTTTGGGTGAGGAGGTGGCCTGACTAGCTTTGGTGGCGACCTCTGGGGTTCAGGATCATATAGTGTGGTGTCAGGGTAGTTCTGGAGATGTCTGTTCCTGTGGCTAACCTTATTTCTTTCTGTGGACAGCTGTGTGGCGAGTGGCTGGCCTTTTTTTTTTTTTTTTTTTTTTTTTTTTTCCCCCCTGAGGTGGTGGTCCCCCTCACTCCCTGTACAGTAGAGCACTTGGGTGTCCATTAGTGGCTATTTTTTTTTTTTTTTTTTTGCATGTGTGGTGTGTTTCATCCAGACCCTCTCCCTCCCTCTTTAGTCAGTCATTCCGGTGTGGTAAGCGCTCAACCCTGAGTTCCGTATGTAGATGTTCGGTGGCTGCACCCTGGAGGTCCTAACAGATTACCTCTATTTGGCCACTTATTAAGCTGTCTCGTGGCACTGCCACTAAGGTTTTTATATTGAACCGTTGTCATTTTAACCAAAGAATACATTGTTAATAAATTCTATTTTGTGTATATTTGAGTCACGTCCGTCTCTCGTGTCATACGTACCTGTGACCTTTCCCTGTATTGGAGTGGTGGGTCCCTCTAATTGGATTTCCTGGGGGTGAAATTCCCCCAGGTGGCATTGTCAGTGATTTGGTAATCAGCCAAAGTACATTAACCCTTGTGGCATTGCCACATAAATTCTCTACTCTGCAAATGTTCAGGGGTTAGCTTACCTTCACAAACAAAAAACAATGATGTGGACAAATCCTGGAGATGCTTCAAAGGTATTTGAAAAAATGCAAAGACACGAGAACAGTGTTTCTGTTCCAGAGCAGTCTCCATGTAATATTGGTGAGGTCATAAAGGTGGTGACTTTCAAATGTCACTTGATACAATCACAACTTAAAAACTTTCTTCTGACTGAACAGAGTTGTCTTGACACCAAAATGTAGACAAAGAAATTTCCATATGAAAACTTTTTTCCACTTTCAGCAGAGAAAATTTGTGGCACTCTAATCTGAAAATGTAACTTATTGACCATGTAAAATCTGTGCTAACTTTGCAGTGAAAATGGAGTCAGGTCTCTCCTTCAGCTTGTGAAGTTGACACATTTAAAGACACCATGTAGTTGTGATTGCACTGTCCAAACACTAATCCAGAGTCTTAAAAATGAAGTTTTGATCACACTCGATCTCCATTGGCCTGTGACGCTGGTAATCTCTGAATATGCTTGTAGATACTGCAGTGAACAGGCAGATACAATTTCCAATGTAGGGTATGAATACTTATGTACATGAGATTTTTGGGTGTGCATTTGTAATACATTTGTAAAATTGTCTAGAAATATTTTTCCCTTTATTATGGGGTATTGTGTATAGAATGTTGAGAAATAATTTAATCCGATTTGGAATGACTATAACATAAAATGTGGACAAAATGAAGCGGTATGAACACTTTCTGGATGCATGGTATAGTCACTCTAGTTCACATGGCTTGTGGCCAATAAACAGAGGTGTTACGATCCCACTCCAGCTCCTGCCCTGTCTGCTTCACCATGTCAATTAATTACTATCAGCTGCAATCAGTCAGCTCAACACAGAGGCGTCACTAGGTTTTAAGGACAGGGGGGGCTTAGCCCCCAGGAGATGCACAGGATGTGAGCGAACATTCAATTTTACAGCTAACAAAAACTGAGAAATTGCTTTTCCACATTAAGATTTAGATTTTTTCAGAGATACTTTACTGTGTAAATGTTTTACACCACAGTGTCCATGACTTTTGCTCACAACACAATAACTCAGAGCTGCCAAGTTGTGACCAAACCTCAGAGTGAGATTTTGAAAATTTTGGAAATTACTGATCCTATTTCCTGCATTCTGGTATATTTTATGAGCATTTTGTTAAAATCTTATTATAGAGGGATGATAAAAAAACAACACTGAGCTAAAAAAAAAAATGCAGGCAGTATTGAAAATAGTTCTTCATGTAAAATATGGATGAAAGTTCTGTGGCTGGATGAGCACAACACATTTCAGCATTTTCCATAAATATCTGCATAACTGAAATAACTCCAGCAACCACTTTGTAACATTTGTCTTGGAGGATTCTAACGCACAACAACTTCAATTTGAACACATCAGCCAACTAAATAATAAAAAGTGCTTAAGCAAAAGCAAAACATCTTTATAACTTAAATTATCCATTCACTGAACAGAATTACAATCAGACACTAAACTCTGTCTCACAGGAGCAGGGCGTGAACTAAAATCAGGACTAAACCAGATCTGACTGGACATCACAGGAGCAGGGTATCATGGACTAAACCCAGGACTAAATGAATGAATAACTTATTAACAAGGCCCAAAAATAAATAAAGACTGTCAACTCAGAATAAATGGCACAATTGTAAACAGGAACAGGGAAAGAACAGGGAAAAATGAATTCTTGTGAGCCATATTGTACTCCCTGATGGCCTTTTTTGAAGCCTTGATCATCTCTGGGGTGGGTTCCCATTTATTGCATGGCTCCAAACCAGCCATCTTACTAGTCATAATAGAGGAGAGTGTTCCCTCAAGAGCCACACTGTTCCTGGTCTTAGTCTTCTTCAGTCCAACCAGTGAAAACAGAGTCATATTAGGTCCAAAACTAGCAAAATTATTTATTTATGACATGTATTTGGGCTGGGCTAATTTGTCTATCTCCACTTTCCAATCATTACTCTCCTAAACAAAAGCTCAAGTTAAATAAGTCTTATGTGGTGCATCTGGACTGAAATGTTTCATATTTCATATTCATATCAAGTTCCATAAAAATCCAAGACAGTCTGCATCACAAATGACTCTCTCCTGTGAAATCCTTTAGACTCACCTTTCCAGGAGAGGTTCCTCCCCTCTCACCCTCTCTGCCCCTCTGCCCTGACTCCTGCAGGTCAATAGTGGTGGTGGAGTGATTATTATTATTATTATTATTATTATTATTATTATTATCATCATCATCATTCACATAATCATACGTGAATGAGCTCAGCTCCTGTTTCATTGTGTGTATCTGATGCTGGAGCTGATGCTCCAGAAGGAAGTCACCCCAAAGATAGTATATGGTAAAAAAGAAAAAAGAAAAGAGCGCACACCCAACTCCATGAACAACCAGAACCTTCACAGTGCATTTCAGACTAACTAGCAAGCTAAGCAGCAGCGTTCTTTTAGAGCTGAAATGTCACTTTTGACCGCAACACAACAAAGTTAAGACGTGCACAGAAATACAGCAGTATCTCACGCTGCCTCCTTTACAGGGGGCTCTCTCCTACAGAGTGTGAAGCCAGATTTTTATTTGTCGAACAGGGAGCATTTGGTTCATTAATTACATGGGACTTTCTGCTGTTAGCTGGAGGGCTGGAGCTAACTTATTGTTACTATCAGCACTGATGAATACTTACTCTCCTGAAAACATTCGCATATCCATTCTTGTTCACGTTCTTCTCCTAATGCTGCTCTAGTCGGTTCTGTGCGCTCCTCCCGGAAAACACATGCTGCAGGTACCAGCAGCCTAGGTTGGAGGGAAAACGTGGACTGGATTTCAGTGATGTGGGCGTGCTCCATATGAACAAGTGGAATGGACTGGATAACGACGCACTGACTCGGACTCTCTACCTTCCACTATGAAGTGAAGAGAAACTAAGATTTATGAGCTTATCTATGTTAAAAATGACTGGTTATGTGATTATGTATTTAAACTCATATTCTGGTCACATTATATGGAACTTTTTGGCACTTTTTTTGTAAAAAACAAACAAACAATTTTTTTTTTAAATAAATGAACATGAAATTATTTAGGGGGCTTAAGAATATTTTAGGGGGGCTGAAGCCCCCCTAAAATAGGCCTAGTGATGCCACTGGCTCAACACATTTCACCTGGTTCCCTCCTCTGCTACTTAAGCTCTGCCCTGTCCCTCAGTCTTTGCTGGTTCATTGTTGGATATACACGTCATCTCTGTTGCCGCTCCCCTGCTTTCCTCACACCTCTGGACTGCATCAGTTTTTGGACTTCTCAGCGTTTCCCCTTGATGGAATTACATTTTATAAATTAAATTAATAGTGCTGCCTAAAAGCCAATCCCATTATTAAATGTAGCCACCCAAAAGTTTATCTTATTGCACCAAAGAATCTTTGTGTTCATTTCCGTGAATGTCTTAACAAGTGTAACAGAACTTTTGCAAAGCCCGGTGTGTGTGTGTGTGTATGTATATATATATTATATATATATATATATATATATATATATATGTATATGTACAGTGGGTACGGAAAGTATTCAGACCCCTTGAAAATTTTCACTCTGTGTCATTGCAGCCATTTGCCAAAATCAAAAAAGTTCATTTTATTTCTCATTCATGTACACTCAGCACCCCATCTTACGGTGGCCGACAGGGGCAAACACGCTGCAAACACAGAAATGATCCAAAACCAAAACCTCACAAATGCATAAAACACATGCAAGAAAAAAATGCTGCAAGAGAAACATGCTGCAATCACAGAAACGATGCAGAAGCAAAGACTTACAAAATCACAAAACAGATGCAAACGAAAAATGCTGCAAATATATAAAAACACACACAAACCCCCAGAACAACCGCAAGAGAAAAACGCTGCAAATTCAATCCACAACGGAAGTGCGCTGCTCTTCGATAATATTGTATAAAAATAATATTGTATAAAAGATGCCAGCCAAGTAAAACATGATGCTAAAACTAAATGAAAACGTACCTTTTCACACTAAAAAATATCAGACACTTTCACTTTCTTCTTCTTCTGCTTCTCCTTCTTCTCTTCTTCTTCGTGTCTGGTGCACTTCCATTGTGGATTGAATTTGCAGCGTTTTTCTCTTGTGGTTGTTCTGGGGGTTTGTGTGTGTTTTTATATATTTGCAGCATTTTTCATTTGCATCTGTTTTGTGATTTTGCAAGTCTGCTTCTGCGTCGTTTCTGTGATTGCAGCATGTTTCTCTTGCAGCATTTTTTTTCTTGCATGTGTTTCATGCGTTTGTGAGTTTTTGGTTTTGGATCATTTCTGTGTTTGCAGCGCTTTTGCGGTTTGCAGCGTGTTTGCCCCTGTCGGCCACCGCACCATCTTGACAGAAAAAACAGAAATGTAGAATTTTTTGCAAATTTATTAAAAAAGAAAAACTGAAATATCACATGGTCAGAAGTATTCAGACCCTTTGTAGCGACATTCATATTTAACTCACATGCTGTCCATTTCTTCTGATCCTCCTCCAGATGGTTCTGCTTCTTTATTGGAGTCCAGCTGTGTTTAAACTGATTGGACTTGATTAGGAAAGGCACACACCTGTCTATATAAGACCTTACAGCTCACAGTGCATGTCAGAGCAAATGAGAATCATGAGGTGGAAGGAACTGCCCAAGGAGCTCAGAGACAGAATTGTGGCAAGGCACAGATCTGGCCAAGGTTACAAAAGAATTTCTGCAGCACTCAAGGTTCCTCAGAGCACAGTGGCCTCCATGATCCTCAAATGGAAGAAGTTTGGGACGACCACAACTCTTCCTAGACCTGGCCGTCCAGCCAAACTGAGCAATGGTGGGAGAAGAGCCTTGGTGAGAGAGGTAAAGAAGAACCCAAAGATCACTGTGGCTGAGCTCCAGAGATGCAGTCGGGAGACAGGAGAAAGTTCCACAAAGTCAACTATCACTGCAGCCCTCCACCAGTCGGGGCTTTATGGCAGAGTGGCCCGACGGAAGCCTCTCCTCAGTGCAAGACACATGAAAACCCGCATAGAGTTTGCCAAAAAACACATGAAGGACTCCCAGACTATGAGAAATAAGATTCTCTGGTCTGATGAGACCAAGATTGAACTTTTTGGTGTTAATTCTAAGCGGTATGTGTGGAGAAAACCAGGCACTGCTCATCACCTGCCCAATACAATCCCTGCAGTGAAACATGGTGGTGGGAGCATCATGTTGTGGGGGTGTTTTTCAGTTGCAGGGACAGGAAGACTGGTTGCAATTGAAGGAAGGATGAATGGACCTCAAAATGACCTCAAAATGACTGTCCACCAACGTTCACCATCCAACCTGACAGAACTGGAGAGGATCTGCAAGGAAGAATGGCAGAGGATCCCCAAATCCAGGTGTGAAAAAGTTGCTGCATCATTCCCAAGAAGACTCATGGCTGTACTAGCTGAAAAGGGTGCTTCTACTCAATACTGATCACAGGGTCTGAATACTTCTGACCATGTGATATTTCAGGGTTTTTTTTAATAAATTTGCAAAAATTTCTACATTTCTGTTTTCTTCTGTCAAGATGGGGTGCTGAGTGTACATTAATGAGAAATAAAATTAACTTTTTTGATTTTGGCAAATTGCTGCAATGACACAGAGTGAAAAATTTCAAGGGGTCTGAATACTTTCCGTACCCACTGTATATACGTAGTATATATGAAGAGTTCATTTGCAAAAACAGATAACTCCGTTTTAATACATCTTCAGAAAACTTTTTTTTATTGTTTACTTGAAATAATATCAATCAAACTGAAGTTGAGTGGATTTGACTCAGTAGAAAAATACATGTCAAAATAGAGAAAAAATAAATTATTAGTGTTATTATTATTATCTCAAGTAAACAATAAAAAAATAAGTTTTCTGAAAACGGAGTTACCTGTTTTTGCAAATGAACTCTTCATATGTATGTATATATATATATATATATATATATATATATATATATATATATATATATATACATATAGCGCCTTCCATAACTATTGTCACCCCTGGTTAAGATGTGTTCTTTAGCTTCTAATAAATTCTTTTCTTTCTTTCTTTAAATAATATTGGACCACAATGAAAAAGAGGAAAATCCAACTTTTAATTCAAGTGCTTTTATTCAGTGGGGAAAAAATCCCACATTCAGAAATAATTCCTTTACATCAAATCATGTGTGCCAAAATTATTAGCAACCCTGATGTTCATACTTTGTACAACACCCTTTTGCCAACAAAACAGCACCTAAGCTTCTCCTATAATACATTTTTCTACAATTTTCAGTGTGAGAGTATGCTTCTGCAATAAAAATTTAATTCAATTTAAGGCTTTTAACACATCTTAACCAGGACTGCCAATAATTATCTCGCATGCAAAACACGAACACGGACGACCTCCTGTTATGTGCCTCGTGTGACAGGGCAAGTCTGCAGAGTCCTCTGTCAAGAACTCCATCTAAAGTGTCTCTTTCTTTTATTATTTCTTCATGGCTATGGATCAGGTGGTAGAGCGACACAGGAAACAGCTGTTCCATCAGAAAAAGGAAATGAGCTACAGAAATCATTGCTTAAACAAACAAACGCACACACACACACACACACACACACACACACACACACACACACACACACACACACACACACACACACACACACACACACACACACACACACACACACACACAACAGCTTCACTTTAAGGACAGATGTCACTTAGAAGCAGCTTGGTGTAAGAGTTTATTTCAAAACTTTATAAGTGTGTAAGCGCAAGCACTAAGAGTGTACGTTTGAAAATTTCTACAAATAAACTAATACAAAATAAATCAACAATAATGGATTACTACCACTAAATCACTAGGTTTCCTTGAGAAAGGAAACCTTTAACTACAGTTTCTCAAAAAAACTGTTTGTCTGTCACAGGGCTGCTGGCTTAACTTTCATGTGGCATGAAAACTCCCACTAGCTGTTGTCTGAATAGTGCTGCCTAAAAGCCAAATGATTGGGTAGTTTTGGCTTTTTAAACAATAAAGCATAATCACTATGGTGAGTTTTTGAAGATATATCTCTCCAGTGGAACACAAAGGCTTGGAACTGAGGACTGGAAAGCAACAAGATACAAAATAAAACGTTGCTTTTGGTCTTTTAACTCATGTTGTTAGGTTGATGACAAGAAAAGCATAGAATCACCTTAGTCTTAGCAGTGCAGAAGCATACTGTGTGTGATGACAAATGATCAAAGCATTTAAATGTGAGAGCTAGATGAATTGAGTAGTCTGGATAGTGTCAAACATATGCTGAAAAGAAGATTTAATCGTTAAATGATTTGACAGTATCGAGGAGTCCAGCAGGAAACAAGCATTGAGAAAACAAATAATTTACTGCAATCTCCAGCTAAAGAACACAACAAATATCTTGCAATGAGTTCAATCAACAAAAGATTCTGCATTATAAGGACTCCCTTCCTTTTGCAAAGGAAAGCAAAATTAAATGCTACTTTCAAAATCTGTGATTTTTCTTTGAGTGACAATCTTACTTACTGACTTGTAGTCCTTAGTAATCCCAGATGACAGGATGTTGATATTTTACAGTGTGTGTGTGTGTGTGTGTGTGTGTGTGTGTGTGTGTGTGTGTGTGTGTGTGTGTGTTTATCTATACCAGTGGGGACTTGTTGGGGACTTTGACCTGACTCCACGCTATCTCGGTGGGGACCAAAAATGAGGTCCCCATGGGGGGAAACAGTGTTTTCTTGGCCATGTTGTTGTTACTGAAAAAAGTAAAAGTGCAAAAAAGTTTCTTTAGGGTTAGGCATTGTTTTGGTATTGGTTAGGGTTAGGGTTAAGGGTTAGATATGAATGGGAGTCAATGGTAAGTCCCCACAATGATAGAAAAACATAATATGCGTGTGTGTGTGTGTGTGTGTGTGTGTGTGTGTGTGTGTGTGTGTGTGTGTGTGTGTGTGTGTGTGTGTGTGTGTGTGTGTTTTGGTTCTTCTTTACCACTTCAAAAGCCTGTTTGATGTTTCACACTAGGTTATAGGGTTCAGGCTAGAATCAGATTTAGCTTAGGGTGAGGTTATGGGTTTGCATTAGACATTTAGTTGTGATAGTCAGGGTTAGGGTAAGGGTTAGAGAAGGCCTTACATCAATGAGTGCCTCCATAACACGAGTATGACCAACATGTAAGTGTGTGTTTAGTATTCATAAGCAGAGTGTGGTGATCTCTGTGATGTGGTTTTGGTGCTCTGGCTGCTGAGGTTAAAGTGTCTCTTCAGACAGGGAATCTTCTTTGTCAATAGCCTTTTAAAATGACTCTGGAACTTCTTCCCTACAAATGTGTAAAACACAGGACTGACACAGCAATACAAATAGGCTATGTTTCGGGTCACATACAAGGCATAGTCCAAGTTCTCTGACTCAGAACACGATACTTCCTCACTGGTGCTGGAAATCTGAATAGCTCGGAGGAGGATGACAACATTGTAGGGTGTCCAACAGGCGAAGAAGGTGAAGATGATGACAAATATTAGCTTAATGGTGCGGCACTTTTCCTTCATGCGGGTGGACAGGACGCGCACTGTGATGCTGATGTAGCAGTACATCACCAGAATTAGTGGGAGGAGGAAGAAGAGAAGAAATTGTTGGTAGTAACTGACAAGGTGCCAGCGGTCCATGGTGCTCTCAGGATATCCAGACTCTTCACACATTAGTCCATTTAATGGATCCTTCCACACATTTCTAAGAACTAGCTCTTTTACACTTGCTGCAACACTCACACACCAAACTGTCACTGAGGCAATGAAGGCATAAGCCTTTTTCCTGCTTTTGGCAGCTGCCACTGCATGTACCACTGCGAGGTATCGGTCAAATGTCATGAGTGTGAGGAAAAGGATGGAGCTGTAGAAACCAATGAAGTATGCGCTACTGACCATCTTACATAGAACCATGCCAAAAATCCACTCAGACAGATGATATGTGGCCCAGAAAGGGAGACTGGAGGCAAACAGAATGTTGGAGAGAACCAAATTCAGGAGGAAGATGTTTGTCACTGTATTCAGCTTCTCATACTTGTAGATGATGAAAAGGACAAGCCCGTTACCAATGTAACTCAGGAGGAAGTTGACATAGTAGAAAAATGGGATGAATTTTGCACCAAACTGGTTGACAGGCGTCTTTGCACATAGCTGGACAGTTTTATTGACCACGTAGTCAGTTGCGTCATAGGTCTCATTAAATAAATCCAAGAAGAGCTGATATTGGTCTTCATCATCACTCATGGCTGAGATTTGTCCTGTGGGACAAGACACATTCGAGGCCCATGTTAGTCTGTTTGCCTAAAAGGAGTACGATGTTACAACTGGTCCTAATCAAATAAACTAAATGAGACTTCGGCTCAACCTTTTTACACAGCAAACCAACCAGATGTATTATGTATTCTCCACTATATTCAAGAGAAGTCTCCAATGCTGGCTTGGTAAAATTTCACATTAGACAACCAGAAACATATTAATAAAGGCAAGAAAATTGATAATGTATCATATTGTTTAAAATTTTTCAATTCATATTGTAATTTTCTTTGTGCTGTGCTGTTCCTCAAACGTGGATAAAATTATATGCCTGTATACTACTTTATTCTGTATTTTTGATGTTGAGTTAAAACAAAATGTTCTTCAGGGGCTCTCTCTTCTCTGTCTTACCCTGTATGAAATCTATTAGCTACAGACAACTGACTGTGTGAAAGTATTGACATGTGGACATGTGGTGTGCCATTTTTTTTGTTTAGTTTTGTATGCACTGTAACATTCCCACTCACACTGAAATATATTTATAGAAATTAAATAGAGCCACTGAACTGAGTCTTAACGACCAAAGAAGAGCCTTTGCTGCAATAATACTATTAAATAGTAAAAAAAAAAAAAAAATTCCCTCCTGATAGATATAACAGAATACTGTTATGAAACAACTGACTGTTAAACCAGTGCTGTCAGCATACTTCACCGTACCGCACTGATGTTTCTTCTGTGACTGTTACAAAAATGAGAACCAAAACCGCTGACTGGGCAAGTAAAAAAAACCTGGCTCTCTCAACTTGTTCCCAGAAATGATTCGTTATCCGCTAAACATTTTTAGGTTTTATACATATTACATATTAGATACATACATATTAAGCAGGTTGCAACTGACACTTTTCCCTTTGGGGAATAGTTTCCTGACAAGCTGCTGCTGATATTAGCGTTTAAAGCAAAATTGCTGCCCTCTACACCTTCTGTATATACTGAAATGCAGCTTGTACACCAAACAGTACCCAACAGGCCTGCGGGTCTCACCTCAGTCATTCATGTAACAGTGGACTTGCCTGTAGATATTTTTGTTAGACTGCAAACCAGTCTTTGTCAAGATTTTCTGCTGCAGTTTGGTTGATTTAGATTTCTCTGACATTTTAGTGCCTGTTCTGTATTTTCATTAAAATACTTTTAAAAATCTTTTCATGATACATACATATTTTTGTATTAAAAGAATCACCCTGTAGAATTACCAGAGTAAGCTCAACAAAAAATACTGTTTTACATAAAGAAAATGATTTTTGCACAGAAAAAAGTTTGGGAGAATTTCACTCACATTTAAAGGGGTTAAAAATGTGCTAAAGAACAGTGCAGCACAGCTAAGCTAGATACTATTTTCAGCATCTCTCTTTCTCTGTAAAGAAATAGGTCAACTGGTCAACATTGTAAAGAGATCTTGCTGTTGGTCAACAGCAAGAATTTGCTTGTCAAAGTAAACCAAATCTGAATTCCATGTGGAACATTCGAGTGAATTAATATTGTGCCCAAGAGTCCATTTGAATTAACAAATGTCATTGTAATATTTTGCCTTTTTAAAGATAGGACCAGGCCTCAACTAGTTACAGGAAAGAGGAAGCAGTTCTTCATCTTTCTCTCACTCTGTGTTTCTCCTGAAAAAAGAGCTTTGTGAAACTCATATTTAAATTCTCTTTCACATCTGCTTTTACCCTCAGAAAACTGTGCATTTATTTACTTATATACCTTGTTTACAGTATAATATTTATTGCAAGGGCAGTTTGTACTAGTAACTGATGAGGTTGGGTTGCTTTTTGTGATTGACGCTTAGTGAGCCAGTGGTTTACTCTGAGTTTAGTGTGGACTTATGAGTTGAAAGGTAATGGAAATTAGATTTATACACATATATGTGTGTTGTGCTCCCTTAAACAGATTATCACATTCGACTTCCATGGTATCACTTTGAAAGGAGCATGGTGGCCTAAGGTAGGGGCTATTTGCAACATCATCAGTATCTATCATCTGTTTTAATCAAATATTTCTGTATTGCATATCTGCATTTCTACATGGCTGTAGATGTTGACATTCCATTAATTAATACTATAATAAGCAATGAACAATAAATGTTATTCATGTAATTAACCTTGCTACCTGTTAGGATTCATTTTTTCCAATTAATAAATCAATAGATATATTTTGGGCTTGTTAAAAGAAACATAGTATATAAAGTATAAATGTAAGATCTGAATATCAAGACATTTATCATTTCATAATGCCATTCCCAAGTGTCAACTGTGTCTTATTATTCACTATTCAGCAATTTAGTTTCTTTGCATTTAAAGGTCCGTCAGTGTTTTATAGTTGTACTACACTGCAAATATAATCACAATGTAGTAGTGTTACTATTTTCACATAAAAGTAGGAAACTCATTTTCTCCAACCTGAAATTAGCAGATGAGGCTGTAAAATTTGTTTGATTCAGGTTAATAAGACTGGCTCTTTGATTGGAAAAAATGATCTTTGGTGTTAGTGTCCGAACGGCTGAATAAACTCACCAGTGCAGATCTTGAAGAATGCAATGGAAGAAGCACAAGTAAGGATACAGGAAAGCAATGAGTGAGAGTGTGTGCTTTGGCTGACTGCGTTGATGACAATAAGGCCAGCGTCAAAAGGGGCTGTCCTACAAACAGACAGACGTTCTTCAGTGTGTGTTGTTAGTGTTGAGGTAGGACAATATTGCTAGGGAGGGAGCAGTCATTTAAACAGTGGCTTTAACTGTAATAGGATTGCCTATAAACAATGTTAACTTAAGCACTACGAGCATATCTAAAGATTTATCTTACACTAGTGGTAAACATTGTAAACAACGACCAAAATGAATTTTTCACAATTTGTCATGTGCCTTTGTAGCAGTGCTTCCCAAATAGTGGGGCACACCACCCTGTGGGGATGTGGGGGCATGACAAGGGTTGCAGGCGCGAGCGACTGGGAGAAAAAGGTCCATTTATGCGGAACTAATTACCTGAAATATTGTTTTAACGGCGGCCTGTTTTTGAGAGACAGCAGGTCCGATTTGTGGCACTGGCAGCTAGCAGTGACACTTTTTGTGGCACCACCGGATGCCATGGTTAATGCCACTGTTTGGGCGAGATGCCACTGCCGCGGCGGCATTTCCAGTGGCCTCTGAAGATGCCAGCAGAGATGCCAAGGTTAATGCCACTGTTTAGGGAACATGCCACGCTGCCAATGCCACAATTCGGTCTTGCCCCGACTGCTGTTTTTCGTAGCGCCAGACCGTACTTGCGCACTTGGCAAATACGGACTACGGAGAATGCGAGAACGTATCATTAAGATGCAACTGGAACACTGACGTAAACTCTGATTATTTTTACTAGGGCTGTGAAACATATGGCCAGTGGTCCAAAACCGGCCGGACAGATGATCTACTTCGGGCTGCAGCATGACTTTGCAAAGTGTAAAAATTAAAGAGACATTAACTATAAATTGTAAATTTGTAAAACTGCAAATTTTAAATAATTTCTAGACCTTGACAAGTCATTTTGATCCTAAAGTAAAATACTACATTGTTCAGTTCCAGACAGCTGTGACTGAATGTCAGGGCCGGCCCGAGGACTTTGGTGGCCCTAAGCAAGATTTTTTTTGTGGCCCCAAAACATGCACAGGGCAACTCCCAAATCACACGCACAGCTTGTAATTGGATTAAAACACACATGCACATGATTAACAGCAAATATTTATTTTTTTTAAAAATGTATCCTCGACAGGGACAAAATGCGAATCACACACTTATTGTGGTGTGGCCCCCTCTAGTGGATGTGGCTATAAACAACGGCATAGAGTGTTTATGCCAGCGGCCGACCTTGCTGAATGTTTTGTGCCTTTGTAGATAAACTGTGATTTGTAAGTTTCAATGAACATGTGTAAATGATCAACTGAGGCATAATGCTGTTGAAATCGAACTTACTCTTACCAGGAAATTTCCAGGTGATCATAATTTTTTGAAAAACGGTAATTCATTAAATGTGAGCATTTTCAGAATGCACTTTTTTTGAACAAAACAAAGGGCAAAAGTTGGAGTTGTGGTCAGTTAAGTTATTCTGCTGTGATTTTACTGGGGTCCACTTGAGATCAAATTGGGCTGAATGTGGCCCCTGGACTGAAATGAGTTTGACATCCCTGACCTTTACTGTGAAAAACAACAAAATGGAATCAGATAAAATGACACAGACCTGTAGCCTGGCCATGCTACACCCATGTTTCTGACGGCACAAGGGTCTAGGCACGCTCGACAGGGAGGGAGGCGGGCGAAAAGGTTGTCTATCAAATCACTCTGCAGCAATTGGGTAGGTATACAACCAATCAGCGCAACGAATAGGCTCCGAGAGCGCCGGAAATCAGAGGATGCGGTAGTTCGGTGAAGCCTTATTTATACAGTCAATGGGTGAAGCTCAAGTATATTACAGACATGTTAACAGAAAAATTATTCAGAGTCGGTGCTAATGTAGCTCAACGACTGTTGTCGTTTTTGTTGTCGACCCTGGCAGAGAATTAAATTCGTTGCCGTGTGTTGTCTAGCGCAGCTAGGCTAGCTGTTTCCGGTTGTTTCTGTCAGAATCATCGTGCCTCTGTCGTCACTTAGTTAAGCCCGCCTTCTGACTCTACACTTCATGGTGATTCGTCCGGCCAGTTTTAGGAGAATCCAGCCTCGAGCCTAATGGAGGGTAACTCGACCCACCCTGGCAGAGAATTAAATTTGTTGCTGTGGGTTGTCTAGCGCGGCTAGGCTAACAGACCTGCATATTCATGTAAAAAAAATAGTATGTATATATATATATATATATATATATATATATATATATATATATATATATATAAGGTTGAAAAGTTCAAGGGGGCCGAATACTTTCACAAGGCACTGTATATATATATATATATATATATATATATATATGGCATTCCGTTTAGGAAATTATATATTGAATGAAAGTCGATATATATTGAATGAAACTTGATATATGTTGAATGAAATTCGATATATATATATAATGAAAGTCAATATATATATATATAATGAAAGTTGATATATATTGAATGAAAGTTGATATATATATATATATAATGAAAGTTGATATATATATATATATATATAATGAAAGTTGATATATATATAATGAAAGTCGATATATATATATAATGAAAGTCGATATATATATATATAATGAAAGTCAATATATATTGAATGAAAGTCGGAATATATGGAATGAAAGTCGGAATATAGAATGTTCAGATTTTCATTCCATCTATTCAAAGTTTCATTCCATATATTCAGACTTTTTCCTACTGAGCCCTGGAAGGACATGGCAAACAAAAACAGGAACCTTATTGGACATTTGCTCTTCAGATGAGCTCTTCTGTGATTATCTATCTGTCTTCATGGTAGTCACAGGGAACGGCAACTACGTTTGAGAAAACAGGTAATTTTTAGAGATGTTTTGATTCTCAACACTGAACGTGTTAGCATTAGCTTAGCTACTTAGCTTCGACTACATTTGCATCCCTACATAGCTTAAAGGTTAAACACATGCACCATATGTTGATGATAATGATAACATCTATGTTTATCTTTATAGCTGGTCTTAAGGCTAATTACGAGGCAGAGGTCAGCTGTTGCCTGGACACATCCATGATCACGCCACTGGTGGGACACAATTGTACTGGATTTCAGCTGAAGGCTGCTGTTTTGTCCAAACTGAGACATTTTTTAGTGACATACCCTCCACTGTTGTTAGCTTTTGATTCAATAAAATTTGAGATGAGGAACTCACTATTGCATGTTTCTAGTTAAATACCATACTATTATGATATTTCACTACAGCATGCACTTTTTATATCCTCCATCAATTTCACCCAAAAGTTGAATAACTATTTGTGAGCAGTGTATGTAGACACATAATAGAAGCACATTTCAATAATATGTCTGCTGCAGTAGTGCAGTTTATCTACCTAGATTGGTGTAACAGTAAAAAAACAACAACATATGCTACTGATGTTTCTGACTAAAATCTGCTTGAAAAGCACAACTGCTTATCTGTCAAAATGTGTGTAACAAAAGTGTGCACTGAACACTGAATAAAGTTTCTGTAGATTATAGACAAAATTTGCACCTCTCATCACAAATTTCTGTTTATTCACCCAAAGTGCATGAGTAAAATACAAAACAGGTGAAGTACTAAAAAAGATTTATTTTCTAGAAAAGCCAATAGTCAACAATGCAGTTTAATTCTGGGACAGTTGCTCCAGCACCGACACCATGGGTCCCATCAGTGCAACCAAGGTTTTCATTCATCTTCTGGATGTTCTGGAGAATGGCAGAGGTCACGTCTTGGTGTCTTCTGATCTGTTCCAAGAACCGTTCCTCTGACCTCTCCAGACACTGCAGAGGATCCACAGCAGCTTCCTGGTTCCCTTTTCCTGCATAAAAGCACCTAAAAGTACTAGTTGTCAGTAATTATTTTCTATTTTCATAAACACAGTTAACTTAAAGTAAATGTTCTATTTTGTGATTTTAGGATGGGTCAAAAGATAACATACTGATCATGTTGATGTCTGCATAGTCTAAACAGATCTTACTTGATTTGGTCTTTTGAGAGGAGGACGGCGTGGAGGAGCTGCAGGATGGGACCAGCAAGCTGCAGACTAGTGCTCCTGGTAACTGGACCTCATCATCCAAGGCCGACAACTAAATAAAATGAACAAGACATGCTGTTGATAGAATCTGTAATACAAATGATTTTCTCCATTAACTGATTAATTATTGCTTTGTCCATACAATGTTAGAAAGTGTTACAAATAATACCTGTAATCATTTCCAACAGTGATAAATGCCTTGTTTCATTTTACAACAGAAAAACACCAAAAGCATCTGTGTATAAGAAATCAGTGCATTGGATTTCCACATCTGCAAAGCTAGAAAATCACACATCAGAATTTTACCTTGAAATTATGAAAATAGCTGCAGATTACCAGTACTCTTTACTTCATTGTGTTAACTTGATCATTTGAATTAGTTTTTTAGACTTGTATTACTGATAGGAAACACAATCAACACATAAATTAAAATGTGTTCGCAAAGAGTTCACTGGTTCTTCAAGGGAAATTTCCATGATTACCATATAGTTCAGTAATATGATTAATGGGTCATTGTGTAACAGCGTGGGAGGTTCTGAATACAGGTCTTGGACTGAAATATTGCTGCTGCTTTCCTCCGGTTTTATAAGGAGTTGTTTCATAGCTTGTTAGCTTACCAGCGGCTAACTGGCTGGCAAACAATAGTTCAACACCAACCTCTAATCACTGATCCGGTGTCCGGACCGCGTTAGCTGGCGGAACGTTCATAATACTGATGTGGGACTGTTGTAGCGAGCGTATTCATAGTAGGATAACAGCAGGATGTTGGAGAAATAAAACTTACCATTATCAGGATCGCTGGTCTGCATGGCAGACTCTTAGCGCATCGCACTGCTCGAATGTCTGTGTATTTCGGGCCGATTTAAAAATAAAACTCAATAAAATTCTCGTCCGGGTGAGTGTCCTTCATTGTCGCTTCGCCATACGGACATGTCCCTTCCAGGGCTCGGTAGGAAAAAAAGATTTGATATATATTGAATGAAAGTACGAATATATATACAATGAAAGTCGGAATATATTGAATGAAAGTACGAATATATTGAATGAAAATCGGAATATATTGAATGAAAGCACAAATATATATATAATGAAAGTCGGAATATATTGAATGAAAGTACGAATATATTGAATGAAAATCGGAATATATTGAATGAAAGTACAAATATATATATAATGAAAGTCAGAATATATTGAATGAAAGTACGAATATATATGTAATGAAAGTCGATATATATTGAATGAAAGTACAAATATATATATAATGAAAGTCGATATATATTGAATGAAAGTATGAATATATTGAATGAAAATCGGAATATATTGAATGAAAATCTGAACATTATATATATATATATATATATATTTATATATATATATATATAAATATATATATATATATATCGACTTTCATTATATATATATATCAATTTCATTATATATATATCTACTTTCATTATATATATATCGACTTTCATTCAATATATATCAACTTACCTAAACGGCATGCCATATATATACATATATATATATATACATATATATACATATATATGTATATGTATATATGTATACATATATATATGTATATATATATATATATATATATATATATATATAAATATATATATATATATGTATATATATATATATATATATATATATATATGTATACAGTGGGTACGGAAAGTATTCAAATTTATTAAAAAAGAAAAACTGAAATATCACATGGTCATAAGTGTTCAGACCCTTTGCAGCGACATTCATATTTAACTCACATGCTGTCCATTTCTTCTGATCCTCCTCCAGATGGTTCTGCTTCTTTATTGGAGTCCAGCTGTGTTTAATTGAACTGATTGGACTTGATTAGGAAAGGCACACACCTGTTTATATAAGACCTTACAGCTCACAGTGCATGTCAGAGCAAATGAGAATCATGAGGTTGAAGGAACTGCCCAAGGAGCTCAGAGACAGAATTGTGGCAAGGCACAGATCTGGTCAAGGTTACAAAAGACTTTCTGCAGCACTCAAGGTTTCTAAGAGCACAGTGGCCTCCATAATCCTCAAATGGAAGAAATTTGGGACCACCACAACTCTTCCTAGACCTGGCCGTACAGCCAAACTGAGCAATGGTGGGAGAGAGTTCAATCAACAAAAGATTCTGCATTATCAGGACTCCCTTCCTTTTGCAAAGGAAAGCAAAATTAAATGCTGCTTTCAAAATCTGTGATTTTTCTTTGAGTGACAATCTTACTTACTGACTTGTAGTCCTTAGTAATCCCAGATGACAGGATGTTGATATTTTACCGTGTGCGCGCGCGCGTGTGTGTGTGTGTGTGTGTGTGTGTGTGTGTTTGTGTACGTGTTTATCTATACCAGTGGGGACTTGTTGGGGACTTTGACCTGACTCCACGCTATCTCAGTGGGGACTCGCGTCACGGTGGGGACCAAAAATGAGGTCCTCACAGGGGGAAACAGTGTTTTCTTGGCCGTGTTGTTGTTACTGAAAAAAGTAAAAGTGCAAAAAAGTTTCTTTAGGGTTAGGCATTGTTTTGGTATTGGTTAGGGTTAGGGTTCGGGGTTAGGTATGAATGGGAGTCAATGGTATGTCCCCACAATGATAGAAAAACACAGTGTGTGTGTGTGTGTGTGTGTGTGTGTGTGTGTGTGTGTGTGTGTTTTGGTTCTTCTTTACCACTTCAAAAGCCTGTTTGATGTTTCACACTAGGTTATAGGGTTCAGGCTAGAATCAGATTTAGCTCAGGGTGAGGTTATGGGTTTACATGAGACATTTAGTTGTGATAGTCACAGGGCTTAAAGTTTTCCGGCGCCGTGCCGGATTTCCGACGCATGGAAGTGTACCATTTAAAAAATTTCATCCATCTCCGTCCCGAAGGCTCCAAGCATGTGCGTCATTGTGCATTCAGTTGCTCCGCTTTAATCAATCAAACTCCAAATCCTACATTAAAAAATATACACCTTCTGTCCAGGCATGCGACTTTCGGATAGAACTTTTATCCAGTTACAGTTTTCTAACTGCGAGTGCGCATCGACTGCTGGGCGCACGATATGCTGCGCCCTCTTGGTTCGGCATCGTCAGTGCTGCTGAGCCACTGATAAGAAATAACAGTATCCCACAAACAAAATCCAAATTTGCAATATTTGTTGGTGTTTTTTGTCATTATATTTAAAGGGAATTACTGGAAACACATTGATATATATTGCATATTATTTATTTTATTTCTGCTTGGACTGTATACCCATTCTGCATGTCCCAGCCCTGTGGCTGCCTGGTCTGTCCAGAGCGCACGGAGCTCCAATCTGTGAGTGTTGCGGTGAAGAATCGAGCAGCTGATCACTGGTCAATAGTGTTGGAGCTTGTGTTTAGTCCAAAGACGCAGATACTAAAGTTTGCTCAGACTTTGTGTGACAGAGGAGAGAGGATGTGTCTCTGCTGATTAACAAAGAGAGCAGCCGCTGCTGCGATCCCTGAGCCGCGGTGTGTTGACTCGCCCCATTGGCGTAAGTGCGTGCTGTGGAGAACTGCAGGAATACACGCCTCAGTGGCGATGCGCGTGCACGCCCCACAGTCCCCAAGGTTTTGGCACAAAATAAAAACAAACGGGCTTAGGTATTGAGTTAAAAAAAAGTAACAATAACAGAAGTTGTTGATTTTCTTTGATTTCTTAATCTTTAAACATTTTCTATGTGTTTTTATAATGGCAAAAGGAAAAAAGGAAACAGCTCTTTAGTTTGCTGGATTTTATTTTGAAAGGAAAAAAAATCAAAGATCAAGCCATACGGATTTGTCCCATTATTCTACTCAGAACATCTGTTTAGTTAAATATGCACAAACTGAATGTAGCTTAGGTGATATGAACCTTTTTTATTTGAGGACATATAGGATGCTTGTAATAATGAGTTAAATAGCTCTCAGCAGATTTTGTGACCTTATGCATCTGAATGATGTCTTGCCACAAACAAAAAATCTCCAATCTTAAGCAAATATTATAAGAACAGAACGAACGTATGGGTTGTGTGAAATGAATAATGGATAGATAGTTAAATAAGAATGTTCTTAGCCTGCTTTTCACCGTTTTTTCTTCCCAAAATATAGATAAAAAATAGAAACATTTAAATTGAAAGCCAACTGAACAAATTATACAGTGAATACATGTTTTTCCCTTACCAAAAACAAACAAAATGTGTGTCAGTTCAAATTGAAAGTCAAATGATTTAAACTAATCACACAGATTATTGAGGTGTATCAAATGAGCAGTTACTAACATGCGTATGTGTGGTTATGTGCTACAGAGGGCTTCTTAATCAGATCTTCATGAGAAATGGGCTGACTCCAGAGGAAAAGGCCAGAGTAGAAGTTCTTCAGCATGAGCAGTCCATTGTCGCCAGGACCCAGATAAACCAGATCAGGAAGGCCCGAATTTCTTTGCGAGTTACAGAGTTTGAGAGAGTCAGCATCATGATCAACTTATTCAGAGGTATCTTATATTGTGAGGCAATAACTAAAATTGCATTTAAGAGTTAATACTAGTACTTTTATTACCTGCTTAAATACAAAGTTGGTATAGCAAGTGACATATGACAGTTTATTCTCTTGTAGTGTTCCAGAGAATATTAAACAAGTTAATTCTGTTGTCTGTGTTTTGCAGTTTATTTCAACAAACAACATTTTGAACAACATGTTAAAAAGAAAATGTTCAGAAAATTCACAAACAAAGCAAAAAAGCAAAAAGAAATGAATTTTTCCAACAGTATTCTCCAAGCACTTAATATTCTCTTGAGACTGACACTTGAGATAATGTTGTAAGTAAAAATTGTGCCTTATGAAGGAAAGCAGCATAGTAAAGTAGCAGTTCTGTTGTGGTTGGTGTTGTTTTGAGTTCTTGTCAAATCTACTGAAGAGATAAAAATTATTAAAAGTTATTAATAATACATGTACTTGATTTTCATGATTTTTTCCCCTTTACACTAAAATAAATCTTTGCAATTATAGTGATGTGGTATTGAAACATCAACACAAAAAAAATCAGACTTGGGGCACTTTCTAAAATGCGTTAAGTTTTGGCCAAGTAAGGTTTTACATTTGAGCAACAATAAAATAGTGGGATCATAATGGGCATTATTTCCACCAGATGACCTCATATTTGCTCTGAATTAATAGAATCTCATATATATTGTGTTTTAGTGAGTTTTAAAACACATTTAAATACGTTTATTGACATTATAAATTGGATCTTAGAAGTTCAGGCTGAGGATTTTTTCTCACTTTAAGTCCTGTAGTCAGGGTTAGGGTAAGGGTTAGAGAAGGCCTTACATCAATGAGTGCC